>NW_027315757.1:3541721-3601721 GCF_026437365.1 Eucyclogobius newberryi
GGGCTGTTGGTAGGCTACAGGTGAACACCGTTGTAATCAGATTTATCCAGAGGAGGAAGGGAGGAGGCTGGGTCTGCTTCCTTCGTGGTAACATACAACAGGTCCAATTCTTCCCTGTGGGACAGTCAACACATTGCTGACATATGTCATTGTAGAATGCAGTGATTAATAAAGTCACCTGAGATTATGTAAAGTCAGAATGCTTAAATTGTAATCCTGTGACGGTGTTGTAGATGGTCTGCCTCTGCATCTGCACTCGGTGGAACTCAGAGCAGGATAACGTGGTAGAGTCGGATGCTAACTGCTTGTAGGAGGTTTAAGGTTTAACAGTCGGATGGTTAGGATGGCCCCACCGCTGGTAGCATACTGTATAAGACCTCCACCTTTGCTGTTTGCACCTTCCTGCTGAAAACAGGATCCCGGTCAGCTCAAACGGTGGAAAAGCCGGGCAGATCCACATTAGCGTCCAGTACATGGCTAGTTAGCCACATCTTCATGAAGATAAACAGACTGCACTCCCTGTAACTAGGATGGTTCCTAATCAGTGCCATGAGTTTGTTCATCTTGTTAGACAAGGTGTTGATATTGCCCATTACAACTGAGGGAATAGATGATTTAACACATTGGCAGCTCTGACCTATAGTTTAGCCTTGTGTTTACAACCGGCTCTGCATCCCTGATACACCCTGGGGTGGGTGACAGCGAGCATCTGGTGGCCGGCCCAGGGAGCGATGAGGGGCCGTCCTCCCCTGCATCCACCACCTACAGGAGAAACGGGAAGAGGACGAGAGATCAAAGGTCGCAGCAGATCTCCAGAAGCTTGCTCTTGAGACATAGAACGTCACTTTGGGGGAAAGAGACTGAGCTTGGGCTTTGGAACTCTTGCATAGTCTGGTTTTTCCCACAAGGAGAGGAAGCAAGCTGGTGTGGGCTTATTACAGCCCCACAGCTCAGTACCCTGAGACCAACCCCCCAGACCTGAACCCCAACAGGACACCATAGGGCAGAGGTCAATGATTGACTTTGTTATCATATAAGTCCAGGTGTTGAAGAGAGGGGGCAGAGCTGTCAACAGATAACCACCTGGTGAGCATACGGGGATTTTCCCAGTGGGCTGATGGGTAAATGGGCCGATATGGGCTGAGCTGAAGAGGAGGCGAGCACCGTCGCCGAGCACCGTCGCCGGGCACCGTCGCCGGGCACCGTCGCCGGGCACCGTCGCCGGCGTGTGAGAGTGTGTGACCACTCTGTAACAGAGGACAGAGCAGGTGGAGATGAGAGGAGGAGAGCTCTGCGTCAGGTGGATGTTTTATCACAGGACACTTGGACCACGTGAGTAGAACAACGCTGGTGAAACTTTATGAATGAGGCTGAGCGCGATGTGAGAGGCGTGAACGCAGCAGTCTGAATGAGCTTTTCAGTGTCATACGCCTCTGTTTCAGTGGGATTAGTTCAGTTTATTTAAAGACCGTCCTGTGCGGGTCGCTAGTCCAGAGCTATCTAAACATTGGCCATTCACGGATCTCATTGCAGTAATATCGGACCGGACCAGAACCCTCAAATACTAGGCCTATTGAAGCTGTACTCTGCATTGTGTATGTTAAAGTTGGTTTAAAGCAGTGGTTCTCACACAGAGAGTAGACTATAGGCCACAAAACATCGGCTCCTCGCAAAATGAGGCAGTTTGGTGTTTAAAGGTGCACTATGGAAGTTTTCTAGTTGAGGGCCTTTTAACTGATTTTCAAAATAAAATTGTAGGCTATTATACAACTCTGGTCAAACTGAGTCTGTAAAATAAATAGTTTAAAAAACAACAACACACACACCAAAGTACATGAAATGATCCCTACTTTCTGATTGGTAGATTTGTTTGCTGCTCTCCCAGTCTGCCCCTGCGACACAGGTCATGAACAAGATCCATGTCTTTTTCATTGTAAATGGATTAAATCCCCTCATTCAAAGTCATCAAACAGAAATGACTGCTGTAGTTGGGATTCTTCAGACAAAGCATGTCACTTGGACAGATGTGTCGGGCGTGACCACATGTTGCTCACAGTGGTCCGGGGGCCGCTCAGGGGGCCGCTCAGGGGCCGCTCAGGGAGTTTGTGTGTTTGCTCAGACACATGAAGAATGAGAGGGAACATTGTTAAGATAAGATGAGAAGAGATGAGCCTTTCAGTGTTACAACGCACACGTAGCTACAGAAGTGAGAGAACAGATTACTTATAGAAGACTTTTTTCTTTTTTTTTTAAACTAAATAGAGGAGCTCTTACAAAAGAAAACTCTTGTAAAAAAAACAACAACTATATTCTTAATAAAAGTAAAAACGAAAATAAGAAAATAGTAAGTAACAAGTAACACTCTTATTTACAGCAGTTGTATGGACAGGGAATATTGCACCCATATGAGTGAGTATTGCACCCATATGAGTGAGTATTGCACCCATATGAGTGAGTATTGCACCCATATGAGTGAGTATTGCACCCACATGAGTGAGTATTGCACCCATATGAGTGAGTATTGCACCCATATGAGTGAGTATTGCACCCATATGAGTGAGTATTGCACCCACATGAGTGAGTATTGCACCCATATGAGTGAGTATTGCACCCATATGAGTGAGTATTGCACCCATATGAGTGAGTATTGCACCCATATGAGTGAGTATTGCACATGAATATGACAGCATCGATGTGTGACATAAAGAGGTTAAAACGTGGCGTCGAGGTGCAGAGAAGTGTAATAAATGCAGAAAAAGCTGAGAATAAACCAGAAGTAGAGTCCTGTTTACTCCAACACACAAACGTGTTATAATTCAACGATTCAACTTGTTGTCAATTGTTGAGATTGGCCTCAGTATAATTCAGGTTTTATTTATTAATAAACCCTGAGTTACATTTGGGTGATGTCAGTTGCTCAGGACATAGAGACACATAACGGAGACACATAAAAGAATGGTCCTGTAGGTGTTCTCCCACCCTTACTTCAGACCTTTGTTACTAGAGCTACCACATAGTTTAAAGTTCAGATATGGGTTAGAATAGGTTAAGGTTTGGGTTTGGGTTTGAGGCTGATCATTCACAGTCGGTGTAATCGTGTGTGTGCTCAGCCCCCGGAGGACGCCTCATCGCTGGATGCCATGCTCGCCGTGCTGCAGGAGATGGGCTTCAGAGACCGCCCTCTGAACCAGCGACTGCTTCTAAAACACGGCTATAACCTGCTGGACGTGGTCAACGAACTGGTGCACATCACCGAGGCCGAGTACTGACCCACGACCCCACTCGAGCCCCGCCCACACCGCAGGCACCTTCACTTGCCAGGCTCAGCTGCCACCAACCAATCAGAAGTCTGCCCAGCCCAGCTCGGACTTTAAACTGATGAAGATGAAATGAAGTTGTTGTGGACGGTCAGCGACGCGCTTCACTGTAGCTAAGACCCCATTCCATTAGAGACCAAAATACCACCAAATCCTAGAGCATTATTTTGTATTTAAAGTATTTGACTGTCATTTGAATTTAATTTATTTTTTAATTTATTGTCTGTGCTCTACAGTTTTTTATTATGTTCATGAATTGTTTGTAAGTTATCATACATATTTATTATCTTAAATTATACAGAATAATATTTTCTCTTATAACATTAAAGGGGACATATTCTGCACCTTTTAACCTTGTTACTACAGTGTTTAAAGTTGTATTTTGATTGATTGATTCCTGCATGTTTAAGTTAATCCTGTATTGTCCTGCAACTGAAGCTCCAGCGCTCAGAAGATATCTGTTTTCACCTACCCCCTATCCCCACCCACTTCCCTGTACTCAGTGTGATTATTTGAAAAATGAAGACTCAAGTGACACATGCAGAGCTCTAATATGTCACATAGCCCCTTTTTAAAAATAAAAACATGTAAATGTTTTGGGTGAAATGTCACTTTAAAGAGGAGGAGCTTATCAGTGCTGCTATTACTAAGATGTTAGTAATAGCATAGATATTGTGGTTTTCAATAAATACAATGTAAAATGATGATCTACCTATGTTATAGTGGATTCATCATTTGCTGAAAGGAAGCATAATATGTCTCCTTTAAGTCAAATAACACCAGGCTCGGAAAGTGAGCTGCTGGATTTGTTTTTCACACGTGAATAGAGATGATTTTGAGGATTCTCAGTTGTCGGACTCCAGTGGTTCCAGAGGTTGTCGACGTCCGTGCAGCTGCAGAGGTTTTTTCTTGCATCTCAAATACCTACATTCCTTATTTTAGAATGCATTAAGGTTGTCAGGATGATCAAAAGACGGATACTACTTTATACAAGAACAAGTATCAATACTAAAAAAAAAAAACGCATAAACAGGACATGTGACCTTTCCTGAACAGTTTTACAATGCTCTTGAGCTTTATCAGAACTCCTATCCTTGTGACCCCATAGTAACATAAAGAAAGTCCTATTATTTTTGGTATTTAAAATGACGTTCTACTGTCTAAAAAATTATAATTTTTAATGACAATAAGTTTCTTATCTTAAGTTTGTAGCAGGACCACACCCCTTTCACGCCCCTTCCTGCGGCTACACTGCTTAAACATCCAGGTCACACACACCAGCGTTTGTGACTTCGTGCCCCTCCCTCCCACTCCCTTTTAATTATTATTCTGATGTAGCTCCTAGATGGGGGTCTTGAGGCCCGGGAGCCCCAAAACTGCATCCATTTCTGTAGATTCAAGTTCATGTTTCTCATATGACAATAAACACTGCATCTTAGCTCAGGTTGTGGTCCTTGCTAACGATTGTGATTAGTGTAGTAGTAACCAAGACCATTTTTTAAAGGTCTCATCTAAGACGTGTGCACATTTGCACGTGGTCACGTCACTCACTTAACGGTAACATTGTCTCTGCTGTTTTGTACATTACCATTTGATTAGTTGTACCACTACAGAAAGTGGCCCTTTCTCAATACTCAAAAGCACAAGAACATACTCGTGTTCTCTGCAGGTACGTTCTTGCTGAGAACATGAAAAGTGCGTTCTTGGGGAGAACGGGAGCGCCCAGCCTGAGTACAGAGAAATGGAACATGCGCGCTTGATGCTAATGAGCGGCTAATAGCCACGACTCAGCTCGTCTTCTCTTCTAATTATTTCGACAGGCTGTACGCTACACGGTGCAATGCTGCCCTCTACTGTTCAACCTGCTTTGCATATGAAAAATACCTAGACTTATATGAAAAAGCTCTTAGGTCAGCGAGCTCCCGAAAGCACTGCCTTCTCTCTGCTGTATTTGCTGCAGAACAGAACAATCGGACAATCTGCAAGACAAGAGCCTGAGTCTCATCGCGGCTCCGCGCGGCAGCTCGTCCCTTTGATAATTATGATACAAATACACCAGAAAATAACCACTTTTCATTCAATATCAAGGGAATATTGGATACTTAGGTTTTTTTGTTTTTTTTTAAGTGCTTAATAGTTTATCTGCACGTTTGTTTTAAAAAGACCTAAATATTGCTGTGACAGACTTCTACCACTAAGAATGAAGTGACATCCACAAAAGCGCCCCCTGTCTTCACTGCTCAGCTTTACAATCACATTTAGGATTGTGTTTTATAACAAGCCTAAAGTAAATAGGAATATGTTTTAGTATAAAATAGTGGAGACCTTGATTTGATAATTACCTATAATTGGCATATACAAACAAAATTTTCATCAATAAGATGAGCAATATATATTATAATAATATAACTCACTTTAAAGAAAAAACACTCAAAACCTCCGACAGTCATATATCATAAGAACAAACATTTTAAACTGGGGGCAATGCAACTTCTTAATCAAAAGTAATTTATTGAGCCAGACGCACGTTAATATAATAGATCCAGAGATGCACGCGCGTGGAGCTTTGCTCCGCTCGGCCGCAAAGTCTTCTGGGATAGCGAACGCAACAAGTCTGAAGTCTGCAGCAGACTCGGAAAAGGGGGAGTGTCAAGAGCAACATCCTGGGATTTAACCGTTCTCGATCTGATGCGTTCTTTGAATTGGAACAGTGCTTTGTCCACTGGTGATGACGTTTTCACGAGCACACGAGAATGGACAAGAACGCACAAGAACAAACGAGAACGCACAAGAACACACGAGAACGCACAAGAACACACGAGAACGCACAAGAACACACGAGAACGCACAAGAACACACGAGAACGCACAAGAACACACGAGAATGCACGAGAACGCACAAGAACACACTAGAATGCACAGGAACACACGAGAACGCACAAGAACACACGAGAACGCACAAGAACACACGAGAACGCACAAGAACAAACGAGAATGCACGAGAACACACGAGAATGCACGAGAACGCACAAGAACACACTAGAATGCACAAGAACACACGAGAACGCACAAGAACACACGAGAACGCACAAGAACACACGAGAACACACGAGAACGCACAAGAACACACGAGAACACACAAGAACACAAGAACGCACAAGAACACACGAGAACACATGAGAACGCACAAGAACACACGAGAACACATGAGAACACATGAGAACACACGAGAACACATGAGAACGCACAAGAACACATGAGAATGCACAAGAACACACGAGAACGCACAAGAACAGACAAGAACGCACAAGAACAAACGAGAATGCACGAGAACGCACAAGAACACACAAGAACACACAAGAGCACAAGAACACACGAGAACACATGAGAACGCACAAGAACACATGAGAATGCACAAGAACACACGAGAACGCACAAGAACACACGAGAACGCACAAGAACAAACGAGAATGCACGAGAACGCACAAGAACACACAAGAACACACAAGAACACATGAGAACGCACAAGAACACACGAGAATGCACAAGAACACACGAGAACGCACAAGAACAAACGGGAACGCACAAGAACACACGGGAACGCACAAGAACAAACGAGAACGCACAAGAACACACGGGAACGCACAAGAACCCACGAGAACGCACAAGAACACACGAACGCACAGGAACACACGAGAACACACAAGAACACACGAGAACGCACAAGAACACACGGGAACGCACAAGAACACACGAGAACGCACAAGAACGCACAAGAACACACGAGAACGCACAAGAACACACGAGAACGCACAAGAACACACGAGAACGCACAAGAACACACGGGAACGCACAAGAACACACGAGAACGCACAAGAACACACGAGAACGCACAAGAACGCACGAGAACACACAAGAACACACGAGAACGCACAAGAACACACGAGAACGCACAAGAACACACGGGAACGCACAAGAACACACGAGAACGCACAAGAACACACGAGAACGCACAAGAACAAACGAGAACGCACAAGAACACACGAGAACGCAAAAGAACAAACGAGAATACACGAGAACGCACAAGAACAAACGAGAACGCACAAGAACACACGAGAACGCACAAGAACACACGAGAACGCACAAGAACAAACGAGAACGCACAAGAACACATGAGAACGCACAAGAACACACGAGAATGCACAAGAACAAATGAGAACGCACAAGAACACATGAGAACACACGAGAACGCACAAGAACACACAAGAACACATGAGAACACACAAGAACACACGAGAACACACAAGAACAAACGAGAATGCACGAGAACACACGAGAACGCACAAGAACACACGAGAACGCACGAGAACACACGAGAACAAACGAGAATGCACAAGAACACACAAGAACACAGGAGAACGCACAAGAACACACGAGAACACACGAGAACAAACGAGAACGCACAAGAACACACGAGAACGCACAAGAACACACGAGAACGCACAAGAGCACAAGAACACACGAGAACACATGAGAACGCACAAGAACACATGAGAATGCACAAGAACACACGAGAACGCACAAGAACACACGAGAACGCACAAGAACAAACGAGAATGCACGAGAACGCACAAGAACACACAAGAACACACAAGAACACATGAGAACGCACAAGAACACACGAGAATGCACAAGAACACACGAGAACGCACAAGAACAAACGGGAACGCACAAGAACACACGGGAACGCACAAGAACAAACGAGAACGCACAAGAACACACGGGAACGCACAAGAACCCACGAGAACGCACAAGAACACACGAACGCACAGGAACACACGAGAACACACAAGAACACACGAGAACGCACAAGAACACACGGGAACGCACAAGAACACACGAGAACGCACAAGAACGCACAAGAACACACGAGAACGCACAAGAACACACGAGAACGCACAGGAACACACGAGAACGCACAAGAACACACAAGAACACACGAGAACGCACAAGAACACACGGGAACGCACAAGAACACACGAGAACGCACAAGAACACACGAGAACGCACAAGAACAAACGAGAACGCACAAGAACACACGAGAACGCAAAAGAACAAACGAGAATACACGAGAACGCACAAGAACAAACGAGAACGCACAAGAACACACGAGAACGCACAAGAACACACGAGAACGCACAAGAACAAACGAGAACGCACAAGAACACATGAGAACGCACAAGAACACACGAGAATGCACAAGAACAAATGAGAACGCACAAGAACACATGAGAACACACGAGAACACACAAGAACACACAAGAACACATGAGAACACACAAGAACACACGAGAACACACAAGAACAAACGAGAATGCACGAGAACACACGAGAACGCACAAGAACACACGAGAACGCACGAGAACACACGAGAACAAACGAGAATGCACAAGAACACACAAGAACACAGGAGAACGCACAAGAACACACGAGAACACACGAGAACAAACGAGAACGCACAAGAACACACGAGAACGCACAAGAACACACGAGAACGCACAAGAACACACGAGAACGCACAAGAACGCACAAGAACACACGAAAACGCACAGGAACACACGAGAACGCACAAGAACACACGAGAACGCACAGGAACACACGAGAACGCACAAGAACACACAAGAACACACAAGAACACACGAGAACGCACAAGAACACACGAGAACGCACAGGAACACACGAGAACGCACAAGAACACACAAGAACACACGAGAACGCACAAGAACACACGAGGACGCACAAGAACAAACGAGAACGCACAGGAACACACGAGAACGCACAAGAACACACAAGAACACACGAGAACGCACAAGAAGACACAAGAACACACGAGAACGCACAAGAACACACGAGGACGCACAAGAACAAACGAGAATGCACGAGAACGCACGAGAACACACGAGAACGCACAAGAACACACGAGAATGCACAAGAACACACGAGAACGCACAAGAACACAAGAACGCACAAGAACACACGAGAACACACGAGAACGCACAAGAACAAACGAGAATGCACAAGAACACACAAGAACAAACGAGAACGTACAAGAACGCACAAGAACACACGAGAACAAACGAGAATGCACAAGAACAAACGAGAATGCACGAGAACACACAAGAACACGAGAACGCACAAGAACAAACGAGAATGCACGAGAACACACAAGAACACGAGAACGCACAAGAACACACAAGAACTCAAGAGAACAAACGAGAACGCACAAGAACACACAAGAACGCACAAGAACACACAAGAACGCACAAGAACAAACGAGAACGCACAAGAACACACGAGAACGCACAAGAACACACGAGAACGCACAAGAACACACGAGAACGCACAAGAACACACGAGAACGCACAAGAACAAACGAGAATGCACAAGAACACACAAGAACAAACGAGAACGTACAAGAACGCACAAGAACACACAAGAACAAACGAGAACGCACGAGAACACACAAGAACAGACGAGAATGCACGAGAACACACAAGAACACGAGAACGCACAAGAACACACAAGAACTCACGAGAACAAACGAGAACGCACAAGAACATACAAGAACGCACAAGAACACACAAGAACGCACAAGAACACACAAGAACGCACAAGAACAAACGAGAACGCACAAGAACACACGAGAACGCACAAGAACACACGAGAACGCACAAGAACACACGAGAACGCACAAGAACACACGAGAACGCACAAGAACAAACGAGAACGCACAAGAACACATGAGAACGCACAAGAACACACGAGAATGCACAAGAACAAACGAGAACGCACAAGAACACATGAGAACACACGAGAACGCACAAGAACACACAAGAACAAACGAGAATGCACAAGAACACACAAGAACGCACAAGAACACATGAGAACACACGAGAACGCACAAGAACACACGAGAACACACGAGAATGCACAAGAACACACAAGAACACAGGAGAACGCACAAGAACACACGAGAACGGACAAGAACAAACGAGAACGCACAAGAACACACGAGAACGCACAAGAACACACAAGAACGCACAAGAACACACGAGAACGCACAGGAACACACGAGAACGCACAAGAACACACGAGAACGCACAAGAACACACGAGAACGCACAAGAACACACAAGAACGCACAGGAACACACGAGAACGCACAAGAACAAACGAGAATGCACAAGAACACACGAGAACGCACAAGAACAAACGAGAATGCACAAGAACACACAAGAACACACGAAAACGCACAGGAACTCACGAGAACGCACAAGAACACACGAGAACGCACAAGAACAAACGAGAACGCACAAGAACACACAAGAACACACGAGAACGCACAAGAACACACGAGAACGCACAGGAACACACGAGAGCGCACAAGAACACACAAGAACACACGAGAACGCACGAGAACACACAAGAACACAAGAACGCACAAGAACACACGAGAACACATGAGAACGCACAAGAACACACAATAACAAACGAGAACGCACAAGAACACACGAGAACACACGAGAACACACGAGAACGCACAAGAACACATGAGAACGCACAAGAACACACAATAACAAACGAGAACGCACAAGAACACACGAGAACACACGAGAACACACGAGAACGCACAAGAACACATGAGAACGCACAAGAACACACGAGAACGCACAAGAACACACGGGAACGCACAAGAACACACGAGAATGCACGAGAACGCACAAGAACACACGAGAACGCACAAGAACAAACGAGAACGTACAAGAACGCACAAGAACACGAGAACGCACAAGAACACACGAGAACAAACGAGAATGCACAAGAACACACGAGAACACACAAGAACAGACGAGAACGCACAAGAACACACGAGAAGGCACAAGAACAAACGAGAACGCACGAGAACACACAAGAACACGAGAACGCACAAGAACACACAAGAACAAACGAGAATGCACAAGAACACACGAGAACACACAAGAACACACAAGAACACGAGAACGCACAAGAACTCACGAGAACAAACGAGAATGCACGAGAACACACAAGAACACGAGAACGCACAAGAACACACAAGAACTCACGAGAACAAACGAGAACGCACAAGAACACACAAGAACGCACAAGAACACACAAGAACGCACAAGAACAAACGAGAACGCACAAGAACAAACGAGAATACACGAGAACGCACAAGAACACATGAGAACGCACAAGAACACACGAGAACGCACAAGAACACACGAGAACACACGAGAACGCACAAGAACAAACGAGAACGCACAAGAACACACGAGAACGCACAAGAACAAATGAGAACACATGAGAACACACGAGAACAAACGAGAACGCACAAGAACACACGAGAACAAACGAGAATGCACAAGAACACACAAGAACACTTGAGAACGCACAAGAACACACGAGAACACACGAGAACACACGAGAACGCACAAGAACGCACAAGAACACGAGAACGCACAAGAACACACGAGAACACACAAGAACACACGAGAATGCACAAGAACACACAAGAACACACGAGAACGCACAAGAAGACACAAGAACACACGAGAACGCACAAGAACACACGAGGACGCACAAGAACAAACGAGAATGCACGAGAACGCACGAGAACACACAAGAACACACGAGAACGCACAAGAACACACGGGAACGCACAAGAACACACGAGAACGCACAAGAACACACGAGAACGCACAAGAACACACAAGAACACACGAGAACGCACAAGAACACACGAGAACGCACAAGAACACACGAGAACGCACAAGAACACACGAGAACGCACAAGAACACACGAGAACGCACAGGAACAAACGAGAATGCACGAGAACGCACGAGAACACACAAGAACACAAGAACGCACAAGAACACACGAGAATACACAAGAACACACGAGAACGCACAAGAACACACAATAACAAACGAGAACGCACAAGAACACACGAGGACGCACAAGAACAAACGAGAATGCACGAGAACGCACGAGAACACACAAGAACACACGAGAACGCACAAGAACACACGGGAACGCACAAGAACACACGAGAACGCACAAGAACACACGAGAACGCACAAGAACACACAAGAACACACAAGAACACACAAGAACACACAAGAACGCACAAGAACACACGAGAATGCACAAGAACACACGAGAACGCACAGGAACAAACGAGAACACACGAGAACGCACAAGAACACACGAGAACGCACAAGAACAAACGAGAATGCACAAGAACACACAAGAACAAACGAGAACGTACAAGAACGCACAAGAACACACAAGAACAAACGAGAATGCACAAGAACAAACGAGAATGCACGAGAACACACAAGAACACGAGAACGCACAAGAACAAACGAGAATGCACGAGAACACACAAGAACACGAGAACGCACAAGAACACACAAGAACTCAAGAGAACAAACGAGAACGCACAAGAACACACAAGAACGCACAAGAACACACAAGAACGCACAAGAACAAACGAGAACGCACAAGAACACACGAGAACGCACAAGAACACACGAGAACGCACAAGAACACACGAGAACGCACAAGAACAAACGAGAACGTACAAGAACGCACAAGAACACACAAGAACAAACGAGAACGCACGAGAACACACGAGAACACACAAGAACAGACGAGAACGCACAAGAACAAACGAGAACGCACGAGAACACACAAGAACACGAGAACGCACAAGAACTCACGAGAACAAACAAGAACGCACAAGAACAAACGAGAATGCACGAGAACACACAAGAACACGAGAACGCACAAGAACACACAAGAACTCACGAGAACAAACGAGAACGCACAAGAACATACAAGAACGCACAAGAACACACAAGAACGCACAAGAACACACAAGAACGCACAAGAACAAACGAGAACGCACAAGAACACACGAGAACGCACAAGAACACACGAGAACGCACAAGAACACACGAGAACGCACAAGAACACACGAGAACGCACAAGAACAAACGAGAACGCACAAGAACACATGAGAACGCACAAGAACACACGAGAATGCACAAGAACAAATGAGAACGCACAAGAACACATGAGAACACACGAGAACGCACAAGAACACACAAGAACAAACGAGAATGCACAAGAACACACAAGAACGCACAAGAACACATGAGAACACACGAGAACGCACAAGAACACACGAGAACACACAAGAACAAACAAGAATGCACAAGAACACACGAGAACACACGAGAATGCACAAGAACACACAAGAACACAGGAGAACGCACAAGAACACACGAGAACGCACAAGAACAAACGAGAACGCACAAGAACACACGAGAACGCACAAGAACACACGAGAACGCACAAGAACACACGAGAACGCACAGGAACACACGAGAACGCACAAGAACACACGAGAACGCACAAGAACACACAAGAACGCACAAGAACACACGAGAACGCACAAGAACACACGAGAACGCACAGGAACACACGAGAACGCACAAGAACAAACGAGAATGCACAAGAACACATGAGAACGCACAAGAACAAACGAGAATGCACAAGAACACACAAGAACACACGAGAACGCACAGGAACTCACGAGAACGCACAAGAACACACGAGAACGCACAAGAACAAACGAGAACGCACAAGAACACACAAGAACACACGAGAACGCACAAGAACACACGAGAACGCACAGGAACACACGAGAACGCACAAGAACACACAAGAACACAAGAGAACGCACAAGAACACACGAGGACGCACAAGAACAAACGAGAATGCACGAGAACGCACGAGAACACACAAGAACACAAGAACGCACAAGAACACACGAGAACACATGAGAACGCACAAGAACACACAAGAATGCACAAGAACACACGAGAACGCACAAGAACACACAATAACAAACGAGAACGCACAAGAACACACGAGAACACACGAGAACACACGAGAACGCACAAGAACACATGAGAACGCACAAGAACACACGAGAACGCACAAGAACACACGGGAACGCACAAGAACACACGAGAATGCACGAGAACGCACAAGAACACACGAGAACGCACAAGAACAAACGAGAACGTACAAGAACGCACAAGAACACGAGAACGCACAAGAACACACGAGAACAAACGAGAATGCACAAGAACACACGAGAACACACAAGAACAGACGAGAACGCACAAGAACACACGAGAAGGCACAAGAACAAACGAGAACGCACGAGAACACACAAGAACACGAGAACGCACAAGAACACACAAGAACAAACGAGAATGCACAAGAACACACGAGAACACACAAGAACACACAAGAACACGAGAACGCACAAGAACTCACGAGAACAAACGAGAATGCACGAGAACACACAAGAACACGAGAACGCACAAGAACACACAAGAACTCACGAGAACAAACGAGAACGCACAAGAACACACAAGAACGCACAAGAACACACAAGAACGCACAAGAACAAACGAGAACGCACAAGAACAAACGAGAATACACGAGAACGCACAAGAACACATGAGAACGCACAAGAACACACGAGAACGCACAAGAACACACGAGAACACACGAGAACGCACAAGAACAAACGAGAACGCACAAGAACAAACGAGAATGCACAAGAACAAATGAGAACACATGAGAACACACGAGAACAAACGAGAACGCACAAGAACACACGAGAACAAACGAGAATGCACAAGAACACACAAGAACACTTGAGAACGCACAAGAACACACGAGAACACACGAGAACACACGAGAACGCACAAGAACGCACAAGAACACGAGAACGCACAAGAACACACGAGAACACACAAGAACACACGAGAATGCACAAGAACACATGAGAACGCACACGAACACAGGAGAACGCACAAGAACACATGAGAACGCACAAGAACACAGGAGAACGCACAAGAACACACGAGAACGCACAAGAACACACGAGAACGCACAAGAACAAACGAGAACGCACGAGAACACACAAGAACACGAGAACGCACAAGAACACACGAGAACAAACGAGAATGCACAAGAACACACGAGAACACACAAGAACAGACGAGAACGCACAAGAACAAACGAGAACGCACGAGAACACACAAGAACACGAGAACGCACAAGAACACACGAGAACAAACGAGAATGCACAAGAACACACGAGAACACACAAGAACAGACGAGAACGCACAAGAACAAACGAGAACGCACGAGAACACACAAGAACACGAGAACGCACAAGAACTCACAAGAACAGACGAGAACGCACAAGAACAAACGAGAATGCACGAGAACACACAAGAACACGAGAACGCACAAGAACAAACGAGAATGCACGAGAACACACAAGAACACGAGAACGCACAAGAACACACAAGAACTCACGAGAACAAACGAAAACGCACAAGAACACACAAGAACGCACAAGAACACACAAGAACGCACAAGAACAAACGAGAACGCACAAGAACACACGAGAACGCACAAGAACACACGAGAACGCACAAGAACACACGAGAACGCACAAGAACAAACGAGAACGCACAAGAACACATGAGAACGCACAAGAACACACGAGAATGCACAAGAACAAATGAGAACGCACAAGAACACATGAGAACACACGAGAACGCACAAGAACGCACAAGAACACGAGAACGCACAAGAACACACGAGAACACACAAGAACACACGAGAATGCACAAGAACACATGAGAACGCACACGAACACAGGAGAACGCACAAGAACACATGAGAACGCACAAGAACACAGGAGAACGCACAAGAACACACGAGAACGCACAAGAACACACGAGAACGCACAAGAACAAACGAGAACGCACGAGAACACACAAGAACACGAGAACGCACAAGAACACACGAGAACAAACGAGAATGCACAAGAACACACGAGAACACACAAGAACAGACGAGAACGCACAAGAACAAACGAGAACGCACGAGAACACACAAGAACACGAGAACGCACAAGAACACACGAGAACAAACGAGAATGCACAAGAACACACGAGAACACACAAGAACAGACGAGAACGCACAAGAACAAACGAGAACGCACGAGAACACACAAGAACACGAGAACGCACAAGAACTCACAAGAACAGACGAGAACGCACAAGAACAAACGAGAATGCACGAGAACACACAAGAACACGAGAACGCACAAGAACAAACGAGAATGCACGAGAACACACAAGAACACGAGAACGCACAAGAACACACAAGAACTCACGAGAACAAACGAAAACGCACAAGAACACACAAGAACGCACAAGAACACACAAGAACGCACAAGAACAAACGAGAACGCACAAGAACACACGAGAACGCAAAAGAACAAATGAGAACGCACAAGAACAAACGAGAATACACGAGAACGCACAAGAACAAACGAGAACGCACAAGAACACACGAGAACGCACAAGAACACACGAGAACACACGAGAACGCACAAGAACAAACGAGAACGCACAAGAACACATGAGAACGCACAAGAACACACGAGAATGCACAAGAACAAATGAGAACGCACAAGAACACATGAGAACACACGAGAACGCACAAGAACACACAAGAACAAACGAGAATGCACAAGAACACACAAGAACGCACAAGAACACATGAGAACACACGAGAACGCACAAGAACACACAAGAACAAACGAGAATGCACAAGAACACACGAGAACACACGAGAACGCACAAGAACACACGAGAACGCACGAGAACAAACGAGAATACACGAGAACGCACAAGAACACATGAGAACGCACAAGAACACATGAGAACGCACAAGAACACACGAGAACGCACAAGAACACACGAGAACGCACAAGAACACATGAGAACGCACAAGAACACACGAGAACGCACAAGAACACACGAGAACACACGAGAACGCACAAGAACAAACGAGAACGCACAAGAACACACGAGAACGCACAAGAACAAATGAGAACACATGAGAACACACGAGAACAAACGAGAACGCACAAGAACACACGAGAACAAACGAGAATGCACAAGAACACACAAGAACACTTGAGAACGCACAAGAACACACGAGAACACACGAGAACACACGAGAACG
The DNA here is from genome assembly GCF_026437365.1 of Eucyclogobius newberryi. NCBI lineage: Eukaryota > Metazoa > Chordata > Actinopteri > Gobiiformes > Gobiidae > Eucyclogobius > Eucyclogobius newberryi. The sequence goes on from NW_027315757.1 coordinate 3,559,251, forward strand.
CACAAGAACGCACAAGAACACGAGAACGCACAAGAACACACGAGAACACACAAGAACACACGAGAATGCACAAGAACACACAAGAACACACGAGAACGCACAAGAAGACACAAGAACACACGAGAACGCACAAGAACACACGAGGACGCACAAGAACAAACGAGAATGCACGAGAACGCACGAGAACACACAAGAACACACGAGAACGCACAAGAACACACGGGAACGCACAAGAACACACGAGAACGCACAAGAACACACGAGAACGCACAAGAACACACAATAACAAACGAGAACGCACAAGAACACACGAGGACGCACAAGAACAAACGAGAATGCACGAGAACGCACGAGAACACACAAGAACACACGAGAACGCACAAGAACACACGGGAACGCACAAGAACACACGAGAACGCACAAGAACACACGAGAACGCACAAGAACACACAAGAACACACAAGAACACACAAGAACGCACAAGAACACACGAGAATGCACAAGAACACACGAGAACGCACAGGAACAAACGAGAACACACGAGAACGCACAAGAACACACGAGAACGCACAAGAACAAACGAGAATGCACAAGAACACACAAGAACAAACGAGAACGTACAAGAACGCACGAGAACACACAAGAACACGAGAACGCACAAGAACACACGAGAACAAACGAGAATGCACAAGAACACACGAGAACACACAAGAACAGACGAGAACGCACAAGAACAAACGAGAACGCACGAGAACACACAAGAACACGAGAACGCACAAGAACTCACAAGAACAGACGAGAACGCACAAGAACAAACGAGAATGCACGAGAACACACAAGAACACGAGAACGCACAAGAACAAACGAGAATGCACGAGAACACACAAGAACACGAGAACGCACAAGAACACACAAGAACTCACGAGAACAAACGAAAACGCACAAGAACACACAAGAACGCACAAGAACACACAAGAACGCACAAGAACAAACGAGAACGCACAAGAACACACGAGAACGCACAAGAACACACGAGAACGCACAAGAACACACGAGAACGCACAAGAACAAACGAGAACGCACAAGAACACATGAGAACGCACAAGAACACACGAGAATGCACAAGAACAAATGAGAACGCACAAGAACACATGAGAACACACGAGAACGCACAAGAACGCACAAGAACACGAGAACGCACAAGAACACACGAGAACACACAAGAACACACGAGAATGCACAAGAACACATGAGAACGCACACGAACACAGGAGAACGCACAAGAACACATGAGAACGCACAAGAACACAGGAGAACGCACAAGAACACACGAGAACGCACAAGAACACACGAGAACGCACAAGAACAAACGAGAACGCACGAGAACACACAAGAACACGAGAACGCACAAGAACACACGAGAACAAACGAGAATGCACAAGAACACACGAGAACACACAAGAACAGACGAGAACGCACAAGAACAAACGAGAACGCACGAGAACACACAAGAACACGAGAACGCACAAGAACACACGAGAACAAACGAGAATGCACAAGAACACACGAGAACACACAAGAACAGACGAGAACGCACAAGAACAAACGAGAACGCACGAGAACACACAAGAACACGAGAACGCACAAGAACTCACAAGAACAGACGAGAACGCACAAGAACAAACGAGAATGCACGAGAACACACAAGAACACGAGAACGCACAAGAACAAACGAGAATGCACGAGAACACACAAGAACACGAGAACGCACAAGAACACACAAGAACTCACGAGAACAAACGAAAACGCACAAGAACACACAAGAACGCACAAGAACACACAAGAACGCACAAGAACAAACGAGAACGCACAAGAACACACGAGAACGCAAAAGAACAAATGAGAACGCACAAGAACAAACGAGAATACACGAGAACGCACAAGAACAAACGAGAACGCACAAGAACACACGAGAACGCACAAGAACACACGAGAACACACGAGAACGCACAAGAACAAACGAGAACGCACAAGAACACATGAGAACGCACAAGAACACACGAGAATGCACAAGAACAAATGAGAACGCACAAGAACACATGAGAACACACGAGAACGCACAAGAACACACAAGAACAAACGAGAATGCACAAGAACACACAAGAACGCACAAGAACACATGAGAACACACGAGAACGCACAAGAACACACAAGAACAAACGAGAATGCACAAGAACACACGAGAACACACGAGAACGCACAAGAACACACGAGAACGCACGAGAACAAACGAGAATACACGAGAACGCACAAGAACACATGAGAACGCACAAGAACACATGAGAACGCACAAGAACACACGAGAACGCACAAGAACACACGAGAACGCACAAGAACACATGAGAACGCACAAGAACACACGAGAACGCACAAGAACACACGAGAACACACGAGAACGCACAAGAACAAACGAGAACGCACAAGAACACACGAGAACGCACAAGAACAAATGAGAACACATGAGAACACACGAGAACAAACGAGAACGCACAAGAACACACGAGAACAAACGAGAATGCACAAGAACACACAAGAACACTTGAGAACGCACAAGAACACACGAGAACACACGAGAACACACGAGAACGCACAAGAACGCACAAGAACACGAGAACGCACAAGAACACACGAGAACACACAAGAACACACGAGAATGCACAAGAACACACAAGAACACACGAGAACGCACAAGAAGACACAAGAACACACGAGAACGCACAAGAACACACGAGGACGCACAAGAACAAACGAGAATGCACGAGAACGCACGAGAACACACAAGAACACACGAGAACGCACAAGAACACACGGGAACGCACAAGAACACACGAGAACGCACAAGAACACACGAGAACGCACAAGAACACACAAGAACACACGAGAACGCACAAGAACACACGAGAACGCACAAGAACACACGAGAACGCACAAGAACACACGAGAACGCACAAGAACACACGAGAACGCACAGGAACAAACGAGAATGCACGAGAACGCACGAGAACACACAAGAACACAAGAACGCACAAGAACACACGAGAATACACAAGAACACACGAGAACGCACAAGAACACACAATAACAAACGAGAACGCACAAGAACACACGAGGACGCACAAGAACAAACGAGAATGCACGAGAACGCACGAGAACACACAAGAACACACGAGAACGCACAAGAACACACGGGAACGCACAAGAACACACGAGAACGCACAAGAACACACGAGAACGCACAAGAACACACAAGAACACACAAGAACACACAAGAACGCACAAGAACACACGAGAATGCACAAGAACACACGAGAACGCACAGGAACAAACGAGAACACACGAGAACGCACAAGAACACACGAGAACGCACAAGAACAAACGAGAATGCACAAGAACACACAAGAACAAACGAGAACGTACAAGAACGCACAAGAACACACAAGAACAAACGAGAATGCACAAGAACAAACGAGAATGCACGAGAACACACAAGAACACGAGAACGCACAAGAACAAACGAGAATGCACGAGAACACACAAGAACACGAGAACGCACAAGAACACACAAGAACTCAAGAGAACAAACGAGAACGCACAAGAACACACAAGAACGCACAAGAACACACAAGAACGCACAAGAACAAACGAGAACGCACAAGAACACACGAGAACGCACAAGAACACACGAGAACGCACAAGAACACACGAGAACGCACAAGAACACACGAGAACGCACAAGAACACACGAGAACGCACAAGAACAAACGAGAATGCACAAGAACACACAAGAACAAACGAGAACGTACAAGAACGCACAAGAACACACAAGAACAAACGAGAACGCACGAGAACACACGAGAACACACAACAACAGACGAGAACGCACAAGAACAAACGAGAACGCACGAGAACACACAAGAACACGAGAACGCACAAGAACTCACGAGAACAAACAAGAACGCACAAGAACAAACGAGAATGCACGAGAACACACAAGAACACGAGAACGCACAAGAACACACAAGAACTCACGAGAACAAACGAGAACGCACAAGAACATACAAGAACGCACAAGAACACACAAGAACGCACAAGAACACACAAGAACGCACAAGAACAAACGAGAACGCACAAGAACACACGAGAACGCACAAGAACACACGAGAACGCACAAGAACACACGAGAACGCACAAGAACACACGAGAACGCACAAGAACAAACGAGAACGCACAAGAACACATGAGAACGCACAAGAACACACGAGAATGCACAAGAACAAATGAGAACGCACAAGAACACATGAGAACACACGAGAACGCACAAGAACACACAAGAACAAACGAGAATGCACAAGAACACACAAGAACGCACAAGAACACATGAGAACACACGAGAACGCACAAGAACACACGAGAACACACAAGAACAAACAAGAATGCACAAGAACACACGAGAACACACGAGAATGCACAAGAACACACAAGAACACAGGAGAACGCACAAGAACACACGAGAACGCACAAGAACAAACGAGAACGCACAAGAACACACGAGAACGCACAAGAACACACGAGAACGCACAAGAACACACGAGAACGCACAGGAACACACGAGAACGCACAAGAACACACGAGAACGCACAAGAACACACAAGAACGCACAAGAACACACGAGAACGCACAAGAACACACGAGAACGCACAGGAACACACGAGAACGCACAAGAACAAACGAGAATGCACAAGAACACACGAGAACGCACAAGAACAAACGAGAATGCACAAGAACACACAAGAACACACGAGAACGCACAGGAACTCACGAGAACGCACAAGAACACACGAGAACGCACAAGAACAAACGAGAACGCACAAGAACACACAAGAACACACGAGAACGCACAGGAACACACGAGAACGCACAAGAACACACAAGAACACACGAGAACGCACAAGAACACACGAGGACGCACAAGAACAAACGAGAATGCACGAGAACGCACGAGAACACACAAGAACACAAGAACGCACAAGAACACACGAGAACACATGAGAACGCACAAGAACACACAAGAATGCACAAGAACACACGAGAACGCACAAGAACACACAATAACAAACGAGAACGCACAAGAACACACGAGAACACACGAGAACACACGAGAACGCACAAGAACACATGAGAACGCACAAGAACACACGAGAACGCACAAGAACACACGGGAACGCACAAGAACACACGAGAATGCACGAGAACGCACAAGAACACACGAGAACGCACAAGAACAAACGAGAACGTACAAGAACGCACAAGAACACGAGAACGCACAAGAACACACGAGAACAAACGAGAATGCACAAGAACACACGAGAACACACAAGAACAGACGAGAACGCACAAGAACACACGAGAAGGCACAAGAACAAACGAGAACGCACGAGAACACACAAGAACACGAGAACGCACAAGAACACACAAGAACAAACGAGAATGCACAAGAACACACGAGAACACACAAGAACACACAAGAACACGAGAACGCACAAGAACTCACGAGAACAAACGAGAATGCACGAGAACACACAAGAACACGAGAACGCACAAGAACACACAAGAACTCACGAGAACAAACGAGAACGCACAAGAACACACAAGAACGCACAAGAACACACAAGAACGCACAAGAACAAACGAGAACGCACAAGAACAAACGAGAATACACGAGAACGCACAAGAACACATGAGAACGCACAAGAACACACGAGAACGCACAAGAACACACGAGAACACACGAGAACGCACAAGAACAAACGAGAACGCACAAGAACAAACGAGAATGCACAAGAACAAATGAGAACACATGAGAACACACGAGAACAAACGAGAACGCACAAGAACACACGAGAACAAACGAGAATGCACAAGAACACACAAGAACACTTGAGAACGCACAAGAACACACGAGAACACACGAGAACACACGAGAACGCACAAGAACGCACAAGAACACGAGAACGCACAAGAACACACGAGAACACACAAGAACACACGAGAATGCACAAGAACACATGAGAACGCACACGAACACAGGAGAACGCACAAGAACACATGAGAACGCACAAGAACACAGGAGAACGCACAAGAACACACGAGAACGCACAAGAACACACGAGAACGCACAAGAACAAACGAGAACGCACGAGAACACACAAGAACACGAGAACGCACAAGAACACACGAGAACAAACGAGAATGCACAAGAACACACGAGAACACACAAGAACAGACGAGAACGCACAAGAACAAACGAGAACGCACGAGAACACACAAGAACACGAGAACGCACAAGAACACACGAGAACAAACGAGAATTCACAAGAACACACGAGAACACACAAGAACAGACGAGAACGCACAAGAACAAACGAGAACGCACGAGAACACACAAGAACACGAGAACGCACAAGAACTCACAAGAACAGACGAGAACGCACAAGAACAAACGAGAATGCACGAGAACACACAAGAACACGAGAACGCACAAGAACAAACGAGAATGCACGAGAACACACAAGAACACGAGAACGCACAAGAACACACAAGAACTCACGAGAACAAACGAAAACGCACAAGAACACACAAGAACGCACAAGAACACACAAGAACGCACAAGAACAAACGAGAACGCACAAGAACACACGAGAACGCAAAAGAACAAATGAGAACGCACAAGAACAAACGAGAATACACGAGAACGCACAAGAACAAACGAGAACGCACAAGAACACACGAGAACGCACAAGAACACACGAGAACACACGAGAACGCACAAGAACAAACGAGAACGCACAAGAACACATGAGAACGCACAAGAACACACGAGAATGCACAAGAACAAATGAGAACGCACAAGAACACATGAGAACACACGAGAACGCACAAGAACACACAAGAACAAACGAGAATGCACAAGAACACACAAGAACGCACAAGAACACATGAGAACACACGAGAACGCACAAGAACACACAAGAACAAACGAGAATGCACAAGAACACACGAGAACACACGAGAACGCACAAGAACACACGAGAACGCACGAGAACACACGAGAACAAACGAGAATGCACAAGAACACACAAGAACACACGAGAACGCACAAGAACACACGAGAACGCACGAAAACAAACGAGAATGCACAAGAACACACGAGAACGCACAAGAACACACAAGAACACACGAGAACGCACAAGAACACACGAGAACGCAAAAGAACACACGAGAACGCACAAGAACACACGAGAACGCACAAGAACACACAAGAACACACGAGAACGCACAAGAACACACGAGAACGCACAAGAACACACAAGAACACACGAGAACGCACAAGAACACACGAGAACGCACAGGAACACACGAGAACGCACAAGAACACACGAGAACGCACAAGAAGACACAAGAACACACGAGAACGCACAAGAACACACGAGGACGCACAAGAACAAACGAGAATGCACGAGAACGCACGAGAACACACAAGAACACAAGAACGCACAAGAACACACGAGAATACATGAGAACGCACAAGAACACACAAGAATGCACAAGAACACACGAGAACGCACAAGAACACACAATAACAAACGAGAACGCACAAGAACACACGAGAACACACAAGAACACACGAGAACGCACAAGAACACATGAGAACGCACAAGAACACACGAGAACGCACAAGAACACACGGGAACGCACAAGAACACACGAGAAGGCACGAGAACGCACAAGAACACACGAGAACGCACAAGCACAAACGAGAATGCACAAGAACACACAAGAACAAACGAGAACGTACAAGAACGCACAAGAACACGAGAACGCACAAGAACACACGAGAACAAACGAGAATGCACAAGAACACACGAGAACACACAAGAACAGACGAGAACGCACAAGAACAAACGAGAACGCACGAGAACACACAAGAACACGAGAACGCACAAGAACTCACGAGAACACACGAGAACACACAAGAACAGACGAGAACGCACAAGAACAAACGAGAATGCACGAGAACACACAAGAACACGAGAACGCACAAGAACAAACGAGAATGCACGAGAACACACAAGAACACGAGAACGCACAAGAACACACAAGAACTCACGAGAACAAACGAGAACGCACAAGAACACACAAGAACGCACAAGAACACACAAGAACGCAAAAGAACAAACGAGAACGCACAAGAACACACGAGAACGCAAAAGAACAAATGAGAACGCACAAGAACAAACGAGAATACACGAGAACGCACAAGAACAAACGAGAACGCACAAGAACACACGAGAACGCACAAGAACACACGAGAACACACGAGAACGCACAAGAACAAACGAGAACGCACAAGAACACATGAGAACGCACAAGAACACACGAGAATGCACAAGAACAAATGAGAACGCACAAGAACACACGAGAATGCACAAGAACAAATGAGAATGCACAAGAACACACAAGAACGCACAAGAACACATGAGAACACACGAGAACGCACAAGAACACACAAGAACAAACGAGAATGCACAAGAACACACGAGAACACACGAGAACGCACAAGAACACACGAGAACGCACGAGAACACACAAGAACAAACGAGAATGCACAAGAACACACAAGAACACACGAGAACGCACAAGAACACACGAGAACGCACGAAAACAAACGAGAATGCACAAGAACACACGAGAACGCACAAGAACACACGAGAACGCACAAGAACACACGAGAACGCAAAAGAACACACGAGAACGCACAAGAACACACGAGGACGCAAAAGAACACACGAGAACGCACAAGAACACACGAGAACGCACAAGAACACACGAGAACGCACAAGAACACACGAGAAGGCACAAGAACAAACGAGAACGCACGAGAACACACAAGAACACGAGAACGCACAAGAACACACAAGAACAAACGAGAATGCACAAGAACACACGAGAACACACAAGAACACACAAGAACACGAGAACGCACAAGAACTCACGAGAACAAACGAGAATGCACGAGAACACACAAGAACACGAGAACGCACAAGAACACACAAGAACTCACGAGAACAAACGAGAACGCACAAGAACACACAAGAACGCACAAGAACACACAAGAACGCACAAGAACAAACGAGAACGCACAAGAACAAACGAGAATACACGAGAACGCACAAGAACACATGAGAACGCACAAGAACACACGAGAACGCACAAGAACACACGAGAACACACGAGAACGCACAAGAACAAACGAGAACGCACAAGAACAAACGAGAATGCACAAGAACAAATGAGAACACATGAGAACACACGAGAACAAACGAGAACGCACAAGAACACACGAGAACAAACGAGAATGCACAAGAACACACAAGAACACTTGAGAACGCACAAGAACACACGAGAACACACGAGAACACACGAGAACGCACAAGAACGCACAAGAACACGAGAACGCACAAGAACACACGAGAACACACAAGAACACACGAGAATGCACAAGAACACATGAGAACGCACACGAACACAGGAGAACGCACAAGAACACATGAGAACGCACAAGAACACAGGAGAACGCACAAGAACACACGAGAACGCACAAGAACACACGAGAACGCACAAGAACAAACGAGAACGCACGAGAACACACAAGAACACGAGAACGCACAAGAACACACGAGAACAAACGAGAATGCACAAGAACACACGAGAACACACAAGAACAGACGAGAACGCACAAGAACAAACGAGAACGCACGAGAACACACAAGAACACGAGAACGCACAAGAACACACGAGAACAAACGAGAATGCACAAGAACACACGAGAACACACAAGAACAGACGAGAACGCACAAGAACAAACGAGAACGCACGAGAACACACAAGAACACGAGAACGCACAAGAACTCACAAGAACAGACGAGAACGCACAAGAACAAACGAGAATGCACGAGAACACACAAGAACACGAGAACGCACAAGAACAAACGAGAATGCACGAGAACACACAAGAACACGAGAACGCACAAGAACACACAAGAACTCACGAGAACAAACGAAAACGCACAAGAACACACAAGAACGCACAAGAACACACAAGAACGCACAAGAACAAACGAGAACGCACAAGAACACACGAGAACGCAAAAGAACAAATGAGAACGCACAAGAACAAACGAGAATACACGAGAACGCACAAGAACAAACGAGAACGCACAAGAACACACGAGAACGCACAAGAACACACGAGAACACACGAGAACGCACAAGAACAAACGAGAACGCACAAGAACACATGAGAACGCACAAGAACACACGAGAATGCACAAGAACAAATGAGAACGCACAAGAACACATGAGAACACACGAGAACGCACAAGAACACACAAGAACAAACGAGAATGCACAAGAACACACAAGAACGCACAAGAACACATGAGAACACACGAGAACGCACAAGAACACACAAGAACAAACGAGAATGCACAAGAACACACGAGAACACACGAGAACGCACAAGAACACACGAGAACGCACGAGAACACACGAGAACAAACGAGAATGCACAAGAACACACAAGAACACACGAGAACGCACAAGAACACACGAGAACGCACGAAAACAAACGAGAATGCACAAGAACACACGAGAACGCACAAGAACACACAAGAACACACGAGAACGCACAAGAACACACGAGAACGCAAAAGAACACACGAGAACGCACAAGAACACACGAGAACGCACAAGAACACACAAGAACACACGAGAACGCACAAGAACACACGAGAACGCACAAGAACACACAAGAACACACGAGAACGCACAAGAACACACGAGAACGCACAGGAACACACGAGAACGCACAAGAACACACGAGAACGCACAAGAAGACACAAGAACACACGAGAACGCACAAGAACACACGAGGACGCACAAGAACAAACGAGAATGCACGAGAACGCACGAGAACACACAAGAACACAAGAACGCACAAGAACACACGAGAATACATGAGAACGCACAAGAACACACAAGAATGCACAAGAACACACGAGAACGCACAAGAACACACAATAACAAACGAGAACGCACAAGAACACACGAGAACACACAAGAACACACGAGAACGCACAAGAACACATGAGAACGCACAAGAACACACGAGAACGCACAAGAACACACGGGAACGCACAAGAACACACGAGAAGGCACGAGAACGCACAAGAACACACGAGAACGCACAAGCACAAACGAGAATGCACAAGAACACACAAGAACAAACGAGAACGTACAAGAACGCACAAGAACACGAGAACGCACAAGAACACACGAGAACAAACGAGAATGCACAAGAACACACGAGAACACACAAGAACAGACGAGAACGCACAAGAACAAACGAGAACGCACGAGAACACACAAGAACACGAGAACGCACAAGAACTCACGAGAACACACGAGAACACACAAGAACAGACGAGAACGCACAAGAACAAACGAGAATGCACGAGAACACACAAGAACACGAGAACGCACAAGAACAAACGAGAATGCACGAGAACACACAAGAACACGAGAACGCACAAGAACACACAAGAACTCACGAGAACAAACGAGAACGCACAAGAACACACAAGAACGCACAAGAACACACAAGAACGCAAAAGAACAAACGAGAACGCACAAGAACACACGAGAACGCAAAAGAACAAATGAGAACGCACAAGAACAAACGAGAATACACGAGAACGCACAAGAACAAACGAGAACGCACAAGAACACACGAGAACGCACAAGAACACACGAGAACACACGAGAACGCACAAGAACAAACGAGAACGCACAAGAACACATGAGAACGCACAAGAACACACGAGAATGCACAAGAACAAATGAGAACGCACAAGAACACACGAGAATGCACAAGAACAAATGAGAATGCACAAGAACACACAAGAACGCACAAGAACACATGAGAACACACGAGAACGCACAAGAACACACAAGAACAAACGAGAATGCACAAGAACACACGAGAACACACGAGAACGCACAAGAACACACGAGAACGCACGAGAACACACAAGAACAAACGAGAATGCACAAGAACACACAAGAACACACGAGAACGCACAAGAACACACGAGAACGCACGAAAACAAACGAGAATGCACAAGAACACACGAGAACGCACAAGAACACACGAGAACGCACAAGAACACACGAGAACGCAAAAGAACACACGAGAACGCACAAGAACACACGAGGACGCAAAAGAACACACGAGAACGCACAAGAACACACGAGAACGCACAAGAACACACGAGAACGCACAAGAACACACAAGAACACACGAGAACGCACAAGAACACACGAGAACGCACAAGAACACACAAGAACACACGAGAACGCACAAGAACACACGAGAACGCACAGGAACACACGAGAACGCACAAGAACACACGAGAACGCACAAGAAGACACAAGAACACACGAGAACGCACAAGAACACACGAGGACGCACAAGAACAAACGAGAATGCACGAGAACGCACGAGAACACACAAGAACACAAGAACGCACAAGAACACACGAGAATACATGAGAACGCACAAGAACACACAAGAATGCACAAGAACACACAATAACAAACGAGAACGCACAAGAACACACGAGAACACACAAGAACACACGAGAACGCACAAGAACACATGAGAACGCACAAGAACACACGAGAACGCACAAGAACACACGGGAACGCACAAGAACACACGAGAAGGCACGAGAACGCACAAGAACACACGAGAACGCACAAGAACAAACGAGAATGCACAAGAACACACAAGAACAAACGAGAACGTACAAGAACGCACAAGAACACGAGAACGCACAAGAACACACGAGAACAAACGAGAATGCACAAGAACACACGAGAACACACAAGAACAGACGAGAACGCACAAGAACAAACGAGAACGCACGAGAACACACAAGAACACGAGAACGCACAAGAACTCACGAGAACACACGAGAACACACAAGAACAGACGAGAACGCACAAGAACAAACGAGAATGCACGAGAACACACAAGAACACGAGAACGCACAAGAACAAACGAGAATGCACGAGAACACACAAGAACACGAGAACGCACAAGAACACACAAGAACTCACGAGAACAAACGAGAACGCACAAGAACACACAAGAACGCACAAGAACACACAAGAACGCACAAGAACAAACGAGAACGCACAAGAACACACGAGAACGCAAAAGAACAAATGAGAACGCACAAGAACAAACGAGAATACACGAGAACGCACAAGAACAAACGAGAACGCACAAGAACACACGAGAACGCACAAGAACACACGAGAACACACGAGAACGCACAAGAACAAACGAGAACGCACAAGAACACATGAGAACGCACAAGAACACACGAGAATGCACAAGAACAAATGAGAACGCACAAGAACACACGAGAATGCACAAGAACAAATGAGAATGCACAAGAACACACAAGAACGCACAAGAACACATGAGAACACACGAGAACGCACAAGAACACACGAGAACGCACAAGAACACACAAGAACAAACGAGAATGCACAAGAACACACGAGAACACACGAGAACGCACAAGAACACACGAGAACGCACGAGAACACATGAGAACAAACGAGAATGCACAAGAACACACAAGAACACACGAGAACGCACAAGAACACACGAGAACGCACGAAAACAAACGAGAATGCACAAGAACACACGAGAACGCTGAAGAACACACAAGAACACACGAGAACGCACAAGAACACACGAGAACGCAAAAGAACACACGAGAACGCACAGGAACACACGAGAACGCACAAGAACACACGAGAACGCACAAGAACACACAAGAACACACGAGAACGCACAAGAACACACGAGAACGCACAAGAACACACAAGAACACACGAGAACGCACAAGAACACACGAGAACGCACAGGAACACACGAGAACGCACAAGAACACACGAGAACGCACAAGAAGACACAAGAACACACGAGAACGCACAAGAACACACGAGGACGCACAAGAACAAACGAGAATGCACGAGAACGCACGAGAACACACAAGAACACAAGAACGCACAAGAACACACGAGAATACACAAGAACACACGAGAACGCACAAGAACACACAATAACAAACGAGAACGCACAAGAACACACGAGAACGCACAAGAACACACAATAACAAACGAGAACGCACAAGAACACACGAGAACACACAAGAACACACGAGAACGCACAAGAACACATGAGAACGCACAAGAACACACGAGAACGCACAAGAACACACGGGAACGCACAAGAACACACGAGAAGGCACGAGAACGCACAAGAACACACGAGAACGCACAAGAACAAACGAGAATGCACAAGAACACACAAGAACAAACGAGAACGTACAAGAACGCACAAGAACACGAGAACGCACAAGAACACACGAGAACAAACGAGAATGCACAAGAACACACGAGAACACACAAGAACAGACGAGAACGCACAAGAACACACGAGAAGGCACAAGAACAAACGAGAACGCACGAGAACACACGAGAACACACAAGAACACACAAGAACACGAGAAAGCACAAGAACTCACGAGAAAGAAACGAGAACGCACAAGAACAAACGAGAATGCACGAGAACGCACGAGAACACACAAGAACACGAGAAAGCACAAGAACACACAAGAACTCACGAGAACAAACGAGAACGCACAAGAACACACAAGAACGCACAAGAACACACAAGAACGCACAAGAACAAACGAGAACGCACAAGAACACACGAGAACACAAGAACGCACAAGAACACACGAGAACGCACAAGAACACACGAGAACGCACAAGAACACACGAGAACGCACAAGAACACACGAGAACGCACAAGAACAAACGAGAACGCACAAGAACACACGAGAACGCACAAGAACAAACGAGAATGCAGAAGAACACACGAGAACAAACGAGAACGTACAAGAACGCACAAGAACACACAAGAACAAACGAGAACGCACAAGAACACACGAGAACACACAAGAACAGACGAGAACGCACAAGAACAAACGAGAACGCACGAGAACACACAAGAACACGAGAACGCACAAGAACTCACGAGAACAAACGAGAACGCACAAGAACAAACGAGAATGCACGAGAACACACAAGAACACGAGAACGCACAAGAACAAACGAGAATGCACGAGAACACACAAGAACACGAGAACGCACAAGAACACACAAGAACTCACGAGAACAAACGAGAACGCACAAGAACATACAAGAACGCACAAGAACACACAAGAACGCACAAGAACAAACGAGAACGCACAAGAACACACGAGAACGCAAAAGAACAAACGAGAATACACGAGAACGCACAAGAACAAACGAGAACGCACAAGAACACACGAGAACGCACAAGAACACACGAGAACGCACAAGAACAAACGAGAACGCACAAGAACACATGAGAACGCACAAGAACACACGAGAATGCACAAGAACAAATGAGAACGCACAAGAACACATGAGAACACACGAGAACACACAAGAACAAACAAGAATGCACAAGAACACACGAGAACACAGGAGAACGCACAAGAACACACGAGAACGCACGAGAACAAACGAGAACGCACAAGAACACACGAGAACGCACAAGAACACACAAGAACACACAAGAACGCACAAGAACAAACGAGAACGCACGAGAACACACAAGAACACGAGAACGCACAAGAACACACGAGAACAAACGAGAATGCACAAGAACACACGAGAACACACAAGAACAGACGAGAACGCACAAGAACAAACGAGAACGCACGAGAACACACAAGAACACGAGAACGCACAAGAACACACGAGAACAAACGAGAATGCACAAGAACACACGAGAACACACAAGAACAGACGAGAACGCACAAGAACAAACGAGAACGCACGAGAACACACAAGAACACGAGAACGCACAAGAACTCACGAGAACACACGAGAACACACAAGAACAGACGAGAACGCACAAGAACAAACGAGAATGCACGAGAACACACAAGAACACGAGAACGCACAAGAACAAACGAGAATGCACGAGAACACACAAGAACACGAGAACGCACAAGAACACACAAGAACTCACGAGAACAAACGAGAACGCACAAGAACACACAAGAACGCACAAGAACAAACGAGAACGCACAAGAACACACGAGAACGCAAAAGAACAAATGAGAACGCACAAGAACAAACGAGAATACACGAGAACGCACAAGAACAAACGAGAACGCACAAGAACACACGAGAACGCACAAGAACACACGAGAACACACGAGAACGCACAAGAACAAACGAGAACGCACAAGAACACATGAGAACGCACAAGAACACACGAGAATGCACAAGAACAAATGAGAACGCACAAGAACACATGAGAACACACGAGAACGCACAAGAACACACAAGAACAAACGAGAATGCACAAGAACACACAAGAACGCACAAGAACACATGAGAACACACGAGAACGCACAAGAACACACGAGAACGCACAAGAACACACGAGAACGCACAAGAACACACAAGAACGCACAAGAACACACGAGAACGCACAAGAACACACAAGAACACACAAGAACGCACAAGAACACACGAGAACGCACAAGAACACACGAGAACGCACAAGAATGCACGAGAACAAACAAGAACCCACAAGAACGCGCAAAAACGCACAAGAACACACGAGAACGCACAAGAACACACAAGAACACACGAGAACGCACAAGAACACACAAGAACACGAGAACGCACAAGAACACGAGAACGCACGAGAACAAGTGAGAACGCACAAGAACACACGAGAACACACAAGAACACACGAGAACACACAAGAACACACAAGAACACACAAGAACACACGAGAACGCACAAGACCACACAAGAACGCACAAGAACACACGAGAATGCACAAGAACGCACAAGAACGCACAAGAACACACGAGAACGCACAAGAACACACGAGAACGCACAAGAACAAACGAGAACGCACAAGAACACACGAGAACGCACAAGAACAAACGAGAATGCACAAGAACACACGAGAACAAACGAGAACGTACAAGAACGCACAAGAACACACAAGAACAAACGAGAACGCACAAGAACACACGAGAACACACAAGAACAGACGAGAACGCACAAGAACAAACGAGAACGCACGAGAACACACAAGAACACGAGAACGCACAAGAACTCACGAGAACAAACGAGAACGCACAAGAACAAACGAGAATGCACGAGAACACACAAGAACACGAGAACGCACAAGAACAAACGAGAATGCACGAGAACACACAAGAACACGAGAACGCACAAGAACACACAAGAACTCACGAGAACAAACGAGAACGCACAAGAACATACAAGAACGCACAAGAACACACAAGAACGCACAAGAACAAACGAGAACGCACAAGAACACACGAGAACGCAAAAGAACAAACGAGAATACACGAGAACGCACAAGAACAAACGAGAACGCACAAGAACACACGAGAACGCACAAGAACACACGAGAACGCACAAGAACAAACGAGAACGCACAAGAACACATGAGAACGCACAAGAACACACGAGAATGCACAAGAACAAATGAGAACGCACAAGAACACATGAGAACACACGAGAACACACAAGAACAAACAAGAATGCACAAGAACACACGAGAACACAGGAGAACGCACAAGAACACACGAGAACGCACGAGAACAAACGAGAACGCACAAGAACACACGAGAACGCACAAGAACACACAAGAACACACAAGAACGCACAAGAACAAACGAGAACGCACGAGAACACACAAGAACACGAGAACGCACAAGAACACACGAGAACAAACGAGAATGCACAAGAACACACGAGAACACACAAGAACAGACGAGAACGCACAAGAACAAACGAGAACGCACGAGAACACACAAGAACACGAGAACGCACAAGAACACACGAGAACAAACGAGAATGCACAAGAACACACGAGAACACACAAGAACAGACGAGAACGCACAAGAACAAACGAGAAC
This sequence comes from Eucyclogobius newberryi, assembly GCF_026437365.1. Taxonomy (NCBI): domain Eukaryota; kingdom Metazoa; phylum Chordata; class Actinopteri; order Gobiiformes; family Gobiidae; genus Eucyclogobius; species Eucyclogobius newberryi. Next base: position 3,577,517 of record NW_027315757.1, read on the forward strand.
GCACGAGAACACACAAGAACACGAGAACGCACAAGAACTCACGAGAACACACGAGAACACACAAGAACAGACGAGAACGCACAAGAACAAACGAGAATGCACGAGAACACACAAGAACACGAGAACGCACAAGAACAAACGAGAATGCACGAGAACACACAAGAACACGAGAACGCACAAGAACACACAAGAACTCACGAGAACAAACGAGAACGCACAAGAACACACAAGAACGCACAAGAACAAACGAGAACGCACAAGAACACACGAGAACGCAAAAGAACAAATGAGAACGCACAAGAACAAACGAGAATACACGAGAACGCACAAGAACAAACGAGAACGCACAAGAACACACGAGAACGCACAAGAACACACGAGAACACACGAGAACGCACAAGAACAAACGAGAACGCACAAGAACACATGAGAACGCACAAGAACACACGAGAATGCACAAGAACAAATGAGAACGCACAAGAACACATGAGAACACACGAGAACGCACAAGAACACACAAGAACAAACGAGAATGCACAAGAACACACAAGAACGCACAAGAACACATGAGAACACACGAGAACGCACAAGAACACACGAGAACGCACAAGAACACACGAGAACGCACAAGAACACACAAGAACGCACAAGAACACACGAGAACGCACAAGAACACACAAGAACACACAAGAACGCACAAGAACACACGAGAACGCACAAGAACACACGAGAACGCACAAGAATGCACGAGAACAAACAAGAACCCACAAGAACGCGCAAAAACGCACAAGAACACACGAGAACGCACAAGAACACACAAGAACACACGAGAACGCACAAGAACACACAAGAACACGAGAACGCACAAGAACACGAGAACGCACGAGAACAAGTGAGAACGCACAAGAACACACGAGAACACACAAGAACACACGAGAACACACAAGAACACACAAGAACACACAAGAACACACGAGAACGCACAAGACCACACAAGAACGCACAAGAACACACGAGAATGCACAAGAACGCACAAGAAAACACAAGAACACACGAGAACACACAAGAACACACGAGAACGCACAAGAAAACACAAGAACACACGAGAACGCACAAGAACACACGAGAACGCACAAGAACACACGAGAACGCACAAAAACACACAAGAACACACGAGAACGCACAAGAACAAACGAGAACGCACAAAAACACACAAGAACACACGAGAACGCACAAGAACACACGAGAACGCACAAGAACACACGAGAACGCACAAGAACACACAAGAACACACGAGAACGCACAAGAACAAACGAGAACGCACAAGAACACACAAGAACACATGAGAACGCACAAGAACACACGAGAACGTACAAGAACACACAAGAACGTACAAGAACACACAAGAACGCACAAGAACACACGAGAACGCACAAGAATGTACAAGAACACACGAGAACGCACAAGAACACACAAGAACGCACAAGAACGCACGAGAACACACGAGAACGCACAAGAACAAACGAGAACGCACAAGAACACATGAGAACACACGAGAACGCACAAGAACACACAAGAACAAACGAGAATGCACAAGAACACACAAGAACGCACAAGAACACATGAGAACACACGAGAACGCACAAGAACACACGAGAACGCACGAGAACACACGAGAACAAACGAGAATGCACAAGAACACACGAGAACAAACGAGAATGCAAAAGAACACACAAGAACACACGAGAACGCACAATAACACACGAGAACAAACGAGAATGCACGAGAACACACAAGAACACGAGAACGCACAAGAACACACAAGAACTCACGAGAACAAACGAGAACGCACAAGAACACACAAGAACGCACAAGAACACACAAGAACGCACAAGAACAAACGAGAACGCACAAGAACAAACGAGAATACACGAGAACGCACAAGAACACATGAGAACGCACAAGAACACACGAGAACGCACAAGAACACACGAGAACACACAAGAACGCACAAGAACAAACGAGAACGCACAAGAACAAACGAGAATGCACAAGAACAAATGAGAACACATGAGAACACACGAGAACAAACGAGAACGCACAAGAACACACGAGAACAAACGAGAATGCACAAGAACACACAAGAACACTTGAGAACGCACAAGAACACACGAGAACACACGAGAACACACGAGAACGCACAAGAACGCACAAGAACACGAGAACGCACAAGAACACACGAGAACACACAAGAACACACGAGAATGCACAAGAACACATGAGAACGCACACGAACACAGGAGAACGCACAAGAACACATGAGAACGCACAAGAACACAGGAGAACGCACAAGAACACACGAGAACGCACAAGAACACACGAGAACGCACAAGAACAAACGAGAACGCACGAGAACACACAAGAACACGAGAACGCACAAGAACACACGAGAACAAACGAGAATGCACAAGAACACACGAGAACACACAAGAACAGACGAGAACGCACAAGAACAAACGAGAACGCACGAGAACACACAAGAACACGAGAACGCACAAGAACACACGAGAACAAACGAGAATGCACAAGAACACACGAGAACACACAAGAACAGACGAGAACGCACAAGAACAAACGAGAACGCACGAGAACACACAAGAACACGAGAACGCACAAGAACTCACAAGAACAGACGAGAACGCACAAGAACAAACGAGAATGCACGAGAACACACAAGAACACGAGAACGCACAAGAACAAACGAGAATGCACGAGAACACACAAGAACACGAGAACGCACAAGAACACACAAGAACTCACGAGAACAAACGAAAACGCACAAGAACACACAATAACGCACAAGAACACACAAGAACGCACAAGAACAAACGAGAACGCACAAGAACACACGAGAACGCAAAAGAACAAATGAGAACGCACAAGAACAAACGAGAATACACGAGAACGCACAAGAACAAACGAGAACGCACAAGAACACACGAGAACGCACAAGAACACACGAGAACACACGAGAACGCACAAGAACAAACGAGAACGCACAAGAACACATGAGAACGCACAAGAACACACGAGAATGCACAAGAACAAATGAGAACGCACAAGAACACATGAGAACACACGAGAACGCACAAGAACACACAAGAACAAACGAGAATGCACAAGAACACACAAGAACGCACAAGAACACATGAGAACACACGAGAACGCACAAGAACACACAAGAACAAACGAGAATGCACAAGAACACACGAGAACACACGAGAACGCACAAGAACACACGAGAACGCACGAGAACAAACGAGAATACACGAGAACGCACAAGAACACATGAGAACGCACAAGAACACATGAGAACGCACAAGAACACACGAGAACGCACAAGAACACACGAGAACGCACAAGAACACATGAGAACGCACAAGAACACACGAGAACGCACAAGAACACACGAGAACACACGAGAACGCACAAGAACAAACGAGAACGCACAAGAACACACGAGAACGCACAAGAACAAATGAGAACACATGAGAACACACGAGAACAAACGAGAACGCACAAGAACACACGAGAACAAACGAGAATGCACAAGAACACACAAGAACACTTGAGAACGCACAAGAACACACGAGAACACACGAGAACACACGAGAACGCACAAGAACGCACAAGAACACGAGAACGCACAAGAACACACGAGAACACACAAGAACACACGAGAATGCACAAGAACACACAAGAACACACGAGAACGCACAAGAAGACACAAGAACACACGAGAACGCACAAGAACACACGAGGACGCACAAGAACAAACGAGAATGCACGAGAACGCACGAGAACACACAAGAACACACGAGAACGCACGAGAACACACGGGAACGCACAAGAACACACGAGAACGCACAAGAACACACGAGAACGCACAAGAACACACAAGAACACACGAGAACGCACAAGAACACACGAGAACGCACAAGAACACACGAGAACGCACAAGAACACACGAGAACGCACAAGAACACACGAGAACGCACAGGAACAAACGAGAATGCACGAGAACGCACGAGAACACACAAGAACACAAGAACGCACAAGAACACACGAGAATACACAAGAACACACGAGAACGCACAAGAACACACAATAACAAACGAGAACGCACAAGAACACACGAGGACGCACAAGAACAAACGAGAATGCACGAGAACGCACGAGAACACACAAGAACACACGAGAACGCACAAGAACACACGGGAACGCACAAGAACACACGAGAACGCACAAGAACACACGAGAACGCACAAGAACACACAAGAACACACAAGAACACACAAGAACGCACAAGAACACACGAGAATGCACAAGAACACACGAGAACGCACAGGAACAAACGAGAACACACGAGAACGCACAAGAACACACGAGAACGCACAAGAACAAACGAGAATGCACAAGAACACACAAGAACAAACGAGAATGCACAAGAACAAACGAGAATGCACGAGAACACACAAGAACACGAGAACGCACAAGAACAAACGAGAATGCACGAGAACACACAAGAACACGAGAACGCACAAGAACACACAAGAACTCAAGAGAACAAACGAGAACGCACAAGAACACACAAGAACGCACAAGAACACACAAGAACGCACAAGAACAAACGAGAACGCACAAGAACACACGAGAACGCACAAGAACACACGAGAACGCACAAGAACACACGAGAACGCACAAGAACACACGAGAACGCACAAGAACACACGAGAACGCACAAGAACAAACGAGAATGCACAAGAACACACAAGAACAAACGAGAACGTACAAGAACGCACAAGAACACACAAGAACAAACGAGAACGCACGAGAACACACGAGAACACACAACAACAGACGAGAACGCACAAGAACAAACGAGAACGCACGAGAACACACAAGAACACGAGAACGCACAAGAACTCACGAGAACAAACAAGAACGCACAAGAACAAACGAGAATGCACGAGAACACACAAGAACACGAGAACGCACAAGAACACACAAGAACTCACGAGAACAAACGAGAACGCACAAGAACATACAAGAACGCACAAGAACACACAAGAACGCACAAGAACACACAAGAACGCACAAGAACAAACGAGAACGCACAAGAACACACGAGAACGCACAAGAACACACGAGAACGCACAAGAACACACGAGAACGCACAAGAACACACGAGAACGCACAAGAACAAACGAGAACGCACAAGAACACATGAGAACGCACAAGAACACACGAGAATGCACAAGAACAAATGAGAACGCACAAGAACACATGAGAACACACGAGAACGCACAAGAACACACAAGAACAAACGAGAATGCACAAGAACACACAAGAACGCACAAGAACACATGAGAACACACGAGAACGCACAAGAACACACGAGAACACACAAGAACAAACAAGAATGCACAAGAACACACGAGAACACACGAGAATGCACAAGAACACACAAGAACACAGGAGAACGCACAAGAACACACGAGAACGCACAAGAACAAACGAGAACGCACAAGAACACACGAGAACGCACAAGAACACACGAGAACGCACAAGAACACACGAGAACGCACAAGAACACACGAGAACGCACAGGAACACACGAGAACGCACAAGAACACACGAGAACGCACAAGAACACACAAGAACGCACAAGAACACACGAGAACGCACAAGAACACACGAGAACGCACAGGAACACACGAGAACGCACAAGAACAAACGAGAATGCACAAGAACACACGAGAACGCACAAGAACAAACGAGAATGCACAAGAACACACAAGAACACACGAGAACGCACAGGAACTCACGAGAACGCACAAGAACACACGAGAACGCACAAGAACAAACGAGAACGCACAAGAACACACAAGAACACACGAGAACGCACAAGAACACACGAGAACGCACAGGAACACACGAGAACGCACAAGAACACACAAGAACACACGAGAACGCACAAGAACACACGAGGACGCACAAGAACAAACGAGAATGCACGAGAACGCACGAGAACACACAAGAACACAAGAACGCACAAGAACACACGAGAACACATGAGAACGCACAAGAACACACAAGAATGCACAAGAACACACGAGAACGCACAAGAACACACAATAACAAACGAGAACGCACAAGAACACACGAGAACACACGAGAACACACGAGAACGCACAAGAACACATGAGAACGCACAAGAACACACGAGAACGCACAAGAACACACGGGAACGCACAAGAACACACGAGAATGCACGAGAACGCACAAGAACACACGAGAACGCACAAGAACAAACGAGAACGTACAAGAACGCACAAGAACACGAGAACGCACAAGAACACACGAGAACAAACGAGAATGCACAAGAACACACGAGAACACACAAGAACAGACGAGAACGCACAAGAACACACGAGAAGGCACAAGAACAAACGAGAACGCACGAGAACACACAAGAACACGAGAACGCACAAGAACACACAAGAACAAACGAGAATGCACAAGAACACACGAGAACACACAAGAACACACAAGAACACGAGAACGCACAAGAACTCACGAGAACAAACGAGAATGCAAGAGAACACACAAGAACACGAGAACGCACAAGAACACACAAGAACTCACGAGAACAAACGAGAACGCACAAGAACACACAAGAACGCACAAGAACACACAAGAACGCACAAGAACAAACGAGAACGCACAAGAACAAACGAGAATACACGAGAACGCACAAGAACACATGAGAACGCACAAGAACACACGAGAACGCACAAGAACACACGAGAACACACGAGAACGCACAAGAACAAACGAGAACGCACAAGAACAAACGAGAATGCACAAGAACAAATGAGAACACATGAGAACACACGAGAACAAACGAGAACGCACAAGAACACACGAGAACAAACGAGAATGCACAAGAACACACAAGAACACTTGAGAACGCACAAGAACACACGAGAACACACGAGAACACACGAGAACGCACAAGAACGCACAAGAACACGAGAACGCACAAGAACACACGAGAACACACAAGAACACACGAGAATGCACAAGAACACATGAGAACGCACACGAACACAGGAGAACGCACAAGAACACATGAGAACGCACAAGAACACAGGAGAACGCACAAGAACACACGAGAACGCACAAGAACACACGAGAACGCACAAGAACAAACGAGAACGCACGAGAACACACAAGAACACGAGAACGCACAAGAACACACGAGAACAAACGAGAATGCACAAGAACACACGAGAACACACAAGAACAGACGAGAACGCACAAGAACAAACGAGAACGCACGAGAACACACAAGAACACGAGAACGCACAAGAACACACGAGAACAAACGAGAATGCACAAGAACACACGAGAACACACAAGAACAGACGAGAACGCACAAGAACAAACGAGAACGCACGAGAACACACAAGAACACGAGAACGCACAAGAACTCACAAGAACAGACGAGAACGCACAAGAACAAACGAGAATGCACGAGAACACACAAGAACACGAGAACGCACAAGAACAAACGAGAATGCACGAGAACACACAAGAACACGAGAACGCACAAGAACACACAAGAACTCACGAGTACAAACGAAAACGCACAAGAACACACAAGAACGCACAAGAACACACAAGAACGCACAAGAACAAACGAGAACGCACAAGAACACACGAGAACGCAAAAGAACAAATGAGAACGCACAAGAACAAACGAGAATACACGAGAACGCACAAGAACAAACGAGAACGCACAAGAACACACGAGAACGCACAAGAACACACGAGAACACACGAGAACGCACAAGAACAAACGAGAACGCACAAGAACACATGAGAACGCACAAGAACACACGAGAATGCACAAGAACAAATGAGAACGCACAAGAACACATGAGAACACACGAGAACGCACAAGAACACACAAGAACAAACGAGAATGCACAAGAACACACAAGAACGCACAAGAACACATGAGAACACACGAGAACGCACAAGAACACACAAGAACAAACGAGAATGCACAAGAACACACGAGAACACACGAGAACGCACAAGAACACACGAGAACGCACGAGAACACACGAGAACAAACGAGAATGCACAAGAACACACAAGAACACACGAGAACGCACAAGAACACACGAGAACGCACGAAAACAAACGAGAATGCACAAGAACACACGAGAACGCACAAGAACACACAAGAACACACGAGAACGCACAAGAACACACGAGAACGCAAAAGAACACACGAGAACGCACAAGAACACACGAGAACGCACAAGAACACACAAGAACACACGAGAACGCACAAGAACACACGAGAACGCACAAGAACACACAAGAACACACGAGAACGCACAAGAACACACGAGAACGCACAGGAACACACGAGAACGCACAAGAACACACGAGAACGCACAAGAAGACACAAGAACACACGAGAACGCACAAGAACACACGAGGACGCACAAGAACAAACGAGAATGCACGAGAACGCACGAGAACACACAAGAACACAAGAACGCACAAGAACACACGAGAATACATGAGAACGCACAAGAACACACAAGAATGCACAAGAACACACGAGAACGCACAAGAACACACAATAACAAACGAGAACGCACAAGAACACACGAGAACACACAAGAACACACGAGAACGCACAAGAACACATGAGAACGCACAAGAACACACGAGAACGCACAAGAACACACGGGAACGCACAAGAACACACGAGAAGGCACGAGAACGCACAAGAACACACGAGAACGCACAAGCACAAACGAGAATGCACAAGAACACACAAGAACAAACGAGAACGTACAAGAACGCACAAGAACACGAGAACGCACAAGAACACACGAGAACAAACGAGAATGCACAAGAACACACGAGAACACACAAGAACAGACGAGAACGCACAAGAACAAACGAGAACGCACGAGAACACACAAGAACACGAGAACGCACAAGAACTCACGAGAACACACGAGAACACACAAGAACAGACGAGAACGCACAAGAACAAACGAGAATGCACGAGAACACACAAGAACACGAGAACGCACAAGAACAAACGAGAATGCACGAGAACACACAAGAACACGAGAACGCACAAGAACACACAAGAACTCACGAGAACAAACGAGAACGCACAAGAACACACAAGAACGCACAAGAACACACAAGAACGCAAAAGAACAAACGAGAACGCACAAGAACACACGAGAACGCAAAAGAACAAATGAGAACGCACAAGAACAAACGAGAATACACGAGAACGCACAAGAACAAACGAGAACGCACAAGAACACACGAGAACGCACAAGAACACACGAGAACACACGAGAACGCACAAGAACAAACGAGAACGCACAAGAACACATGAGAACGCACAAGAACACACGAGAATGCACAAGAACAAATGAGAACGCACAAGAACACACGAGAATGCACAAGAACAAATGAGAATGCACAAGAACACACAAGAACGCACAAGAACACATGAGAACACACGAGAACGCACAAGAACACACAAGAACAAACGAGAATGCACAAGAACACACGAGAACACACGAGAACGCACAAGAACACACGAGAACGCACGAGAACACACAAGAACAAACGAGAATGCACAAGAACACACAAGAACACACGAGAACGCACAAGAACACACGAGAACGCACGAAAACAAACGAGAATGCACAAGAACACACGAGAACGCACAAGAACACACGAGAACGCACAAGAACACACGAGAACGCAAAAGAACACACGAGAACGCACAAGAACACACGAGGACGCAAAAGAACACACGAGAACGCACAAGAACACACGAGAACGCACAAGAACACACGAGAACGCACAAGAACACACAAGAACACACGAGAACGCACAAGAACACACGAGAACGCACAAGAACACACAAGAACACACGAGAACGCACAAGAACACACGAGAACGCACAGGAACACACGAGAACGCACAAGAACACACGAGAACGCACAAGAAGACACAAGAACACACGAGAACGCACAAGAACACACGAGGACGCACAAGAACAAACGAGAATGCACGAGAACGCACGAGAACACACAAGAACACAAGAACGCACAAGAACACACGAGAATACATGAGAACGCACAAGAACACACAAGAATGCACAAGAACACACAATAACAAACGAGAACGCACAAGAACACACGAGAACACACAAGAACACACGAGAACGCACAAGAACACATGAGAACGCACAAGAACACACAAGAACGCACAAGAACACACGGGAACGCACAAGAACACACGAGAAGGCACGAGAACGCACAAGAACACACGAGAACGCACAAGAACAAACGAGAATGCACAAGAACACACAAGAACAAACGAGAACGTACAAGAACGCACAAGAACACGAGAACGCACAAGAACACACGAGAACAAACGAGAATGCACAAGAACACACGAGAACACACAAGAACAGACGAGAACGCACAAGAACAAACGAGAACGCACGAGAACACACAAGAACACGAGAACGCACAAGAACTCACGAGAACACACGAGAACACACAAGAACAGACGAGAACGCACAAGAACAAACGAGAATGCACGAGAACACACAAGAACACGAGAACGCACAAGAACAAACGAGAATGCACGAGAACACACAAGAACACGAGAACGCACAAGAACACACAAGAACTCACGAGAACAAACGAGAACGCACAAGAACACACAAGAACGCACAAGAACACACAAGAACGCACAAGAACAAACGAGAACGCACAAGAACACACGAGAACGCAAAAGAACAAATGAGAACGCACAAGAACAAACGAGAATACACGAGAACGCACAAGAACAAACGAGAACGCACAAGAACACACGAGAACGCACAAGAACACACGAGAACACACGAGAACGCACAAGAACAAACGAGAACGCACAAGAACACATGAGAACGCACAAGAACACACGAGAATGCACAAGAACAAATGAGAACGCACAAGAACACACGAGAATGCACAAGAACAAATGAGAATGCACAAGAACACACAAGAACGCACAAGAACACATGAGAACACACGAGAACGCACAAGAACACACGAGAACGCACAAGAACACACAAGAACAAACGAGAATGCACAAGAACACACGAGAACACACGAGAACGCACAAGAACACACGAGAACGCACGAGAACACACGAGAACAAACGAGAATGCACAAGAACACACAAGAACACACGAGAACGCACAAGAACACACGAGAACGCACGAAAACAAACGAGAATGCACAAGAACACACGAGAACGCTGAAGAACACACAAGAACACACGAGAACGCACAAGAACACACGAGAACGCAAAAGAACACACGAGAACGCACAGGAACACACGAGAACGCACAAGAACACACGAGAACGCACAAGAACACACAAGAACACACGAGAACGCACAAGAACACACGAGAACGCACAAGAACACACAAGAACACACGAGAACGCACAAGAACACACGAGAACGCACAGGAACACACGAGAACGCACAAGAACACACGAGAACGCACAAGAAGACACAAGAACACACGAGAACGCACAAGAACACACGAGGACGCACAAGAACAAACGAGAATGCACGAGAACGCACGAGAACACACAAGAACACAAGAACGCACAAGAACACACGAGAATACACAAGAACACACGAGAACGCACAAGAACACACAATAACAAACGAGAACGCACAAGAACACACGAGAACGCACAAGAACACACAATAACAAACGAGAACGCACAAGAACACACGAGAACACACAAGAACACACGAGAACGCACAAGAACACATGAGAACGCACAAGAACACACGAGAACGCACAAGAACACACGGGAACGCACAAGAACACACGAGAAGGCACGAGAACGCACAAGAACACACGAGAACGCACAAGAACAAACGAGAATGCACAAGAACACACAAGAACAAACGAGAACGTACAAGAACGCACAAGAACACGAGAACGCACAAGAACACACGAGAACAAACGAGAATGCACAAGAACACACGAGAACACACAAGAACAGACGAGAACGCACAAGAACACACGAGAAGGCACAAGAACAAACGAGAACGCACGAGAACACACGAGAACACACAAGAACACACAAGAACACGAGAAAGCACAAGAACTCACGAGAAAGAAACGAGAACGCACAAGAACAAACGAGAATGCACGAGAACGCACGAGAACACACAAGAACACGAGAAAGCACAAGAACACACAAGAACTCACGAGAACAAACGAGAACGCACAAGAACACACAAGAACGCACAAGAACACACAAGAACGCACAAGAACAAACGAGAACGCACAAGAACACACGAGAACACAAGAACGCACAAGAACACACGAGAACGCACAAGAACACACGAGAACGCACAAGAACACACGAGAACGCACAAGAACACACGAGAACGCACAAGAACAAACGAGAACGCACAAGAACACACGAGAACGCACAAGAACAAACGAGAATGCACAAGAACACACGAGAACAAACGAGAACGTACAAGAACGCACAAGAACACACAAGAACAAACGAGAACGCACAAGAACACACGAGAACACACAAGAACAGACGAGAACGCACAAGAACAAACGAGAACGCACGAGAACACACAAGAACACGAGAACGCACAAGAACTCACGAGAACAAACGAGAACGCACAAGAACAAACGAGAATGCACGAGAACACACAAGAACACGAGAACGCACAAGAACAAACGAGAATGCACGAGAACACACAAGAACACGAGAACGCACAAGAACACACAAGAACTCACGAGAACAAACGAGAACGCACAAGAACATACAAGAACGCACAAGAACACACAAGAACGCACAAGAACAAACGAGAACGCACAAGAACACACGAGAACGCAAAAGAACAAACGAGAATACACGAGAACGCACAAGAACAAACGAGAACGCACAAGAACACACGAGAACGCACAAGAACACACGAGAACGCACAAGAACAAACGAGAACGCACAAGAACACATGAGAACGCACAAGAACACACGAGAATGCACAAGAACAAATGAGAACGCACAAGAACACATGAGAACACACGAGAACACACAAGAACAAACAAGAATGCACAAGAACACACGAGAACACAGGAGAACGCACAAGAACACACAAGAACGCACGAGAACAAACGAGAACGCACAAGAACACACGAGAACGCACAAGAACACACAAGAACACACAAGAACGCACAAGAACAAACGAGAACGCACGAGAACACACAAGAACACGAGAACGCACAAGAACACACGAGAACAAACGAGAATGCACAAGAACACACGAGAACACACAAGAACAGACGAGAACGCACAAGAACAAACGAGAACGCACGAGAACACACAAGAACACGAGAACGCACAAGAACACACGAGAACAAACGAGAATGCACAAGAACACACGAGAACACACAAGAACAGACGAGAACGCACAAGAACAAACGAGAACGCACGAGAACACACAAGAACACGAGAACGCACAAGAACTCACGAGAACACACGAGAACACACAAGAACAGACGAGAACGCACAAGAACAAACGAGAATGCACGAGAACACACAAGAACACGAGAACGCACAAGAACAAACGAGAATGCACGAGAACACACAAGAACACGAGAACGCACAAGAACACACAAGAACTCACGAGAACAAACGAGAACGCACAAGAACACACAAGAACGCACAAGAACAAACGAGAACGCACAAGAACACACGAGAACGCAAAAGAACAAATGAGAACGCACAAGAACAAACGAGAATACACGAGAACGCACAAGAACAAACGAGAACGCACAAGAACACACGAGAACGCACAAGAACACACGAGAACACACGAGAACGCACAAGAACAAACGAGAACGCACAAGAACACATGAGAACGCACAAGAACACACGAGAATGCACAAGAACAAATGAGAACGCACAAGAACACATGAGAACACACGAGAACGCACAAGAACACACAAGAACAAACGAGAATGCACAAGAACACACAAGAACGCACAAGAACACATGAGAACACACGAGAACGCACAAGAACACACGAGAACGCACAAGAACACACGAGAACGCACAAGAACACACAAGAACGCACAAGAACACACGAGAACGCACAAGAACACACAAGAACACACAAGAACGCACAAGAACACACGAGAACGCACAAGAACACACGAGAACGCACAAGAATGCACGAGAACAAACAAGAACCCACAAGAACGCGCAAAAACGCACAAGAACACACGAGAACGCACAAGAACACACAAGAACACACGAGAACGCACAAGAACACACAAGAACACGAGAACGCACAAGAACACGAGAACGCACGAGAACAAGTGAGAACGCACAAGAACACACGAGAACACACAAGAACACACGAGAACACACAAGAACACACAAGAACACACAAGAACACACGAGAACGCACAAGACCACACAAGAACGCACAAGAACACACGAGAATGCACAAGAACGCACAAGAACGCACAAGAACACACGAGAACGCACAAGAACACACGAGAACGCACAAGAACAAACGAGAACGCACAAGAACACACGAGAACGCACAAGAACAAACGAGAATGCACAAGAACACACGAGAACAAACGAGAACGTACAAGAACGCACAAGAACACACAAGAACAAACGAGAACGCACAAGAACACACGAGAACACACAAGAACAGACGAGAACGCACAAGAACAAACGAGAACGCACGAGAACACACAAGAACACGAGAACGCACAAGAACTCACGAGAACAAACGAGAACGCACAAGAACAAACGAGAATGCACGAGAACACACAAGAACACGAGAACGCACAAGAACAAACGAGAATGCACGAGAACACACAAGAACACGAGAACGCACAAGAACACACAAGAACTCACGAGAACAAACGAGAACGCACAAGAACATACAAGAACGCACAAGAACACACAAGAACGCACAAGAACAAACGAGAACGCACAAGAACACACGAGAACGCAAAAGAACAAACGAGAATACACGAGAACGCACAAGAACAAACGAGAACGCACAAGAACACACGAGAACGCACAAGAACACACGAGAACGCACAAGAACAAACGAGAACGCACAAGAACACATGAGAACGCACAAGAACACACGAGAATGCACAAGAACAAATGAGAACGCACAAGAACACATGAGAACACACGAGAACACACAAGAACAAACAAGAATGCACAAGAACACACGAGAACACAGGAGAACGCACAAGAACACACGAGAACGCACGAGAACAAACGAGAACGCACAAGAACACACGAGAACGCACAAGAACACACAAGAACACACAAGAACGCACAAGAACAAACGAGAACGCACGAGAACACACAAGAACACGAGAACGCACAAGAACACACGAGAACAAACGAGAATGCACAAGAACACACGAGAACACACAAGAACAGACGAGAACGCACAAGAACAAACGAGAACGCACGAGAACACACAAGAACACGAGAACGCACAAGAACACACGAGAACAAACGAGAATGCACAAGAACACACGAGAACACACAAGAACAGACGAGAACGCACAAGAACAAACGAGAACGCACGAGAACACACAAGAACACGAGAACGCACAAGAACTCACGAGAACACACGAGAACACACAAGAACAGACGAGAACGCACAAGAACAAACGAGAATGCACGAGAACACACAAGAACACGAGAACGCACAAGAACAAACGAGAATGCACGAGAACACACAAGAACACGAGAACGCACAAGAACACACAAGAACTCACGAGAACAAACGAGAACGCACAAGAACACACAAGAACGCACAAGAACAAACGAGAACGCACAAGAACACACGAGAACGCAAAAGAACAAATGAGAACGCACAAGAACAAACGAGAATACACGAGAACGCACAAGAACAAACGAGAACGCACAAGAACACACGAGAACGCACAAGAACACACGAGAACACACGAGAACGCAAAAGAACAAACGAGAACGCACAAGAACACATGAGAACGCACAAGAACACACGAGAATGCACAAGAACAAATGAGAACGCACAAGAACACATGAGAACACACGAGAACGCACAAGAACACACAAGAACAAACGAGAATGCACAAGAACACACAAGAACGCACAAGAACACATGAGAACACACGAGAACGCACAAGAACACACGAGAACGCACAAGAACACACGAGAACGCACAAGAACACACAAGAACGCACAAGAACACACGAGAACGCACAAGAACACACAAGAACACACAAGAACGCACAAGAACACACGAGAACGCACAAGAACACACGAGAACGCACAAGAATGCACGAGAACAAACAAGAACCCACAAGAACGCGCAAAAACGCACAAGAACACACGAGAACGCACAAGAACACACAAGAACACACGAGAACGCACAAGAACACACAAGAACACGAGAACGCACAAGAACACGAGAACGCACGAGAACAAGTGAGAACGCACAAGAACACACGAGAACACACAAGAACACACGAGAACACACAAGAACACACAAGAACACACAAGAACACACGAGAACGCACAAGACCACACAAGAACGCACAAGAACACACGAGAATGCACAAGAACGCACAAGAAAACACAAGAACACACGAGAACACACAAGAACACACGAGAACGCACAAGAAAACACAAGAACACACGAGAACGCACAAGAACACACGAGAACGCACAAGAACACACGAGAACGCACAAAAACACACAAGAACACACGAGAACGCACAAGAACAAACGAGAACGCACAAAAACACACAAGAACACACGAGAACGCACAAGAACACACGAGAACGCACAAGAACACACGAGAACGCACAAGAACACACAAGAACACACGAGAACGCACAAGAACAAACGAGAACGCACAAGAACACACAAGAACACATGAGAACGCACAAGAACACACGAGAACGTACAAGAACACACAAGAACGTACAAGAACACACAAGAACGCACAAGAACACACGAGAACGCACAAGAATGTACAAGAACACACGAGAACGCACAAGAACACACAAGAACGCACAAGAACGCACGAGAACACACGAGAACGCACAAGAACAAACGAGAACGCACAAGAACACATGAGAACACACGAGAACGCACAAGAACACACAAGAACAAACGAGAATGCACAAGAACACACAAGAACGCACAAGAACACATGAGAACACACGAGAACGCACAAGAACACACGAGAACGCACGAGAACACACGAGAACAAACGAGAATGCACAAGAACACACGAGAACAAACGAGAATGCAAAAGAACACACAAGAACACACGAGAACGCACAATAACACACGAGAACACACGAGAACAAACGAGAATGCACAAGAACACACAAGAACGCACAAGAACACACGAGAACGCACGAGAACAAACGAGAATGCACGAGAACACACGAGAACGCAAAATAACACACGAGAACGCACGAGAACACACGAGAACACACGAGAATGCACAAGAACACGTGAGAACGCACAAGAACAAACAAGAACGCATTAGAACACTCAAGAACGCATGAGAACGCACAAGAACACAGGAGAATGCACAAGAACACACAAGAATGCACAAGAACACACGAGAACGCACGAGAACGCACAAGAACACATGAGAACGCACAAGAACACGAGAACGCACAAGAACACACGAGAACACACGAGAACGCACAAGAACACATGAGAACGCACAAGAACACAGGAGAACGCACAAGAACACATGAGAACGCACAAGAACACAGGAGAACGCACAAGAACACACGAGAACGCACAAGAACACACGAGAACAAACAAGAACCCACAAGAACGCACGAGAACACACGAGAACGAACAAGAACGCACAAGAACACATGAGAACGCACAAGAACACGAGAACGCACAAGAACACACGAGAACACACGAGAACACAGGAGAACGCACAAGAACACATGAGAACGCACAAGAACACAGGAGAACGCACAAGAACACATGAGAACGCACAAGAACACAGGAGAACGCACAAGAACACACGAGAACGCACAAGAACACACGAGAACAAACAAGAACCCACAAGAACGCACGAGAACACACAAGAACACACAAGAACACGAGAACGCACAAGAACTCACGAGAACAAACGAGAACGCACAAGAACAAACGAGAATGCACGAGAACAAACGAGAACACACAAGAACACAAGAACGCACAAGAACACACAAGAACTCACGAGAACAAACGAGACTGCACAAGAACACACAAGAACGCACAAGAACACACAAGAACGCACAAGAACAAACGAGAACGCACAAGAACACACGAGAACGCACAAGAACACACGAGAACGCACAAGAACACACGAGAACACACGAGAACGCACAAGAACAAACGAGAACGCACAAGAACACACGAGGACGCACAAGAACACACGAGAATGCACAAGAACAAATGAGAACGCACAAGAACACATGAGAACACACGAGAACGCACAAGAACACACAAGAACAAACGAGAATGCACAAGAACACACAAGAACGCACAAGAACACATGAGAACACACGAGAACGCACAAGAACACACGAGAACAAACGAGAATGCACAAGAACACACGAGAACACACGAGAACGCACAAGAACACACGAGAACGCACAAGAACACACAAGAACAAACGAGAATGCACAAGAACGCACAAGAACACGAGAACGCACGAGAACAAGTGAGAACGCACAAGAACACACGGGAATGCACAAGAACACACGAGAACACACGAGAACACACAAGAACACACAAGAACACACAAAAACACACGAGAACACACGAGAACGCACAAGAACACATGAGAACGCACAAGAACACAGGAGAACGCACAAGAACACATGAGAACGCACAAGAACACAGGAGAACGCACAAGAACACACGAGAACGCACAAGAACACACGAGAACAAACAAGAACCCACAAGAACGCACGAGAACACACGAGAACGCACAAGAACGCACAAGAACACATGAGAACGCACAAGAACACGAGAACGCACAAGAACACACGAGAACACACGAGAACACACGAGAACACACGAGAACGCACAAGAACACATGAGAACGCACAAGAACACAGGAGAACGCACAAGAACACATGAGAACGCACAAGAACACAGGAGAACGCACAAGAACACATGAGAACGCACAAGAACACAGGAGAACGCACAAGAACACACGAGAACAAACAAGAACCCACAAGAACGCACGAGAACACACGAGAACGCACAAGAACGCACAAGAACACACGAGAACGCACGAGAACACGTGAGAACACACAAGAACAAACAAGAACGCATGAGAACGCACAAGAACACAGGAGAACGCACGAGAACACACAAGAACACACGAGAATGCACAAGAACAAACGAAAACACACAAGAACGCGCAAAAACACAAAAGAACGCACAAGGACACACGAGAACACACAAGAACGCACAAGAACACACGAAAACGCACAAGAACGCACAAGAACAAACGAGAATGCACAAGAACAAACGAGAATGCACAAGAACAAACGAGAACGCACAAGAACACACGAGAACGCACAAGAACAAACGAGAACGCACAAGAACACACGAGAACGCACAAGAACACAGGAGAACGCACAAGAATGCACGAGAACAAACAAGAACCCACAAGAACGCGCAAGAACGCACAAGAACGCACAAGAACAAACGAGAACGCACAAGAACACACGAGAACGCACAAGAACACAGGAGAACGCACAAGAATGCACGAGAACAAACAAGAACCCACAAGAACGCGCAAGAACGCACAAGAACACACGAGAACGCACAAGAACACACGAGAACGCACAAGAACACACAAGAACACGAGAACGCACAAGAACACGAGAACGCACGAGAACAAGTGAGAACGCACAAGAACACACGAGAACACACAAGAACACACAAGAACACACAAGAACACACAAGAACACACGAGAACGCACAAGACCACACAAGAACACACAAGAACACACGAGAATGCACAAGAACGCACAAGAACACACAAGAACACACGAGAACACACAAGAACACACGAGAACGCACAAGAAAACAAGAACACACGAGAACGCACAAGAACAAACGAGAACGCACAAAAACACACAAGAACACACGAGAACGCACAAGAACACACGAGAACGCACAAGAACACACGAGAACGCACAAGAACACACAAGAACACATTAGAACGCACAAGAACAAGCGAGAACGCACAAGAACACACAAGAACGTACAAGAACACACAAGAACACACAAGAACGCACAAGAACACACGAGAACGCACAAGAATGTACAAGAACACACAAGAACGCACAAGAACGCACAAGAACACACGAGAACGCACAAAAACACACAAGAACACACGAGAACGCACAAGAACACACGAGAACACACGAGAACGCACAAGAATAAACGAGAACGCACAAGAACACACGAGAACGCACAAGAACACACGAGAATGCACAAGAACAAATGAGAACGCAAAAGAACACATGAGAACACACGAGAACGCACAAGAACACACAAGAACAAACGAGAATGCACAAGAACACACAAGAACACACGAGAACGCACAAGAACAAACGAGAACGCACAAGAACGCACGAGAACGCACAAGAACACATGAGAACGCACAAGAACACGAGAACGCACAAGAACACACGAGAACACACGAGAACGCACAAGAACACATGAGAACGCACAAGAACACAGGAGAACGCACAAGAACACATGAGAACGCACAAGAACACATGAGAACGCACAAGAACACACGAGAACGCACAAGAACACACGAGAACAAACAAGAACCCACAAGAACGCACGAGAACACACGAGAACGCACAAGAACGCACAAGAACACACGAGAACGCACGAGAACACGTGAGAAGACACAAGAACAAACAAGAACGCATGAGAACGCACAAGAACACAGGAGAACGCACGAGAACACACAAGAACAAACGAGAACGCACAAGAACAAGCGAAAACACACAAGAACGCGCAAAAACACACAAGAACGCACAAGAACACACGAAAACGCACAAGAATGTACAAGAACACACGAGAACGCACAAGAACGCACGAGAACGCACAAGAACACACGAGAACGCACAAGAACAAACGAGAACGCACAAGAACACACAAGAACGCACAAGAACACACGAGAACGCACAAGAACAAACGAGAACGCACAAGAACACACAAGAACGTACAAGAACACACAAGAACACACAAGAACGCACGAGAACGCACAAGAACAAACGAGAACGCACAAGAACACACGAGAACGCACGAGAACACACAAGAACACACGAGAACGCACAAGAACAAACGAAAACACACAAGAACGCGCAAAAACACACAAGAACGCACAAGAACACACGAGAATGCACAAGAACAAACGAGAACGCACAAAAACACAAAAGAACGCACAAGGACACACGAGAACACACAAGAACGCACAAGAACACACGAAAACGCACAAGAACACACGAGAACGCACGAGAACACACAAGAACACACGAGAACGCACAAGAACAAACGAAAACACACAAGAACGCGCAAAAACACACAAGAACGCACAAGAACACACGAGAATGCACAAGAACAAACGAGAACGCACAAAAACACAAAAGAACGCACAAGGACACACGAGAACACACAAGAACGCACAAGAACACACGAAAACGCACAAGAACGCACAAGAACAAACGAGAATGCACAAGAACACACGAGAACGCACAAAAACACAAAAGAACGCACAAGGACACACGAGAACACACAAGAACGCACAAGAACACACGAAAACGCACAAGAACGCACAAGAACAAACGAGAACGCACAAGAACACACGAGAACGCACAAGAACAAACGAGAACGCACAAGAACACACGGGAACGCACAAGAACACACAAGAACACACGAGAACGCACAAGAACACACAAGAACACACGAGAACGCACAAGAACACACAAGAACACGAGAACGCACAAGAACACGAGAACGCACGAGAACAAGTGAGAACGCACAAGAACACACGGGAATGCACAAGAACACACGAGAACACACGAGAACACACGAGAACACACAAGAACACACAAGAACACACAAAAACACACGAGAACACACGAGAATGCACAAGAACACACGAGAATGCACAAGAACGCACAAGAACGCACAAGAAAACACAAGAACACACGAGAATGCACAAGAACACACGAGAACGCACAAGAACACACAAGAACACACAAGAACACGAGAACGCACAAGAACACGAGAACGCACGAGAACAAGTGAGAACGCACAAGAACACACGGGAACGCACAAGACCACACAAGAACGCACGAGAACACACGAGAATGCACAAGAACGCACAAGAACACACAAGAACACACGAGAATGCACAAGAACGCACAAGAACGTACAAGAACACACGAGAACGCACAAGAAAACACAAGAACACACGAGAATGCACAAGAACACACGAGAACGCACAAGAACAAACAAGAACGCACAAGAAGATTGTAGCCATGAGCTCTTTTGCATCCATTATCCCACATTCATTCTCACACACCAGCATTCATGCCCCCTGGAGATGAGGTGGTGACGTGTCTTGCCCAAGGACACGATGACCACTGCCCCCCTGTTACACCCAGCATTCCAGAGGTCTCCCACTCAAGTACTAACCAGGCCCATCCCTGCTTAGCAGCTGAGATCTGATAAGGTCTTAGGGGCTTTGACCAGTTGGCATGGTGCTGATTGCTTGGGTCCTATTCTAGTTCAAGTTTAGTCACAGTAAAATCACAGTTTTCATGTTTTGTGCAAGTGTGAGCACAGTCTAAATATCCCATATATTTTTCACATTTCAATAGGCTTTACACCCGTGTGGCCAGTAGAGGGCCCCACACACCTAATTCAAACAGTCTCAGTTTGAACATTGTAGGGTATTCAATTCAATTCAATTCAATTCAATTCAATTCAATTCAATTTATTTTTGTAAGGCCCAAAATCACAACAACAGCTGCTCCCGAGGGCCACAGGGAGAAATGAATCAAGCAATGTCCATGGGGACGAGGGACGATGTCCCAGGGTCCTCTGTCCTTAGACTCTCCTTTTCGGCCAGGAAAAACTACAAAAAAACCTCCTTGGGAAAAGTGGAAACCTGGAGGAGTTCCAGAGTGAAGGAGAGACCTGACTCTCACAGACGGACACGAGGGAGACTGGAGCTGGACCCACTCTTCAGGCAGATGAGGGACCGTCCACACGGGGCAGGGATATGCACATGACCTCTTCATGTTGCCATGGTGACAGGAATGCGGGTTAAGGTGTTATCACTAACAAACCCGTGTGGAGATTTATGGCATCTCTGCATTACGTCATAAGGCGCTGGTACAGCTGGCAGCCCGGTGTAAACGCTCTCTCTTCTTTCTCACACTTATTGTGCTTTATCTCCTATATTTTGTAAATATAGTTAGTATATTTTTTCTATTTTACTGTACGATAGGGACACGCGCTGGAATAGTTTTTTAATTCAACTGTTTTGGACTTTTTTCGGCTGGATTTGAGCGTTTTTCGTTGCGTTCGTTGTGTTGTTGTGACGTGAGCTAGCTCCGAGCGAGCCCACCAGCCCCTCCCCGCGCCCTCCGGCCGCCTCTAAAGTTTGGCGTGTCGTTGGTACACGTTTATATACACGTTTATATGAAAGAGGAACTTCACGAACGATCGGGACACGCACTGGAATCGCTTTAAATTAACTTGTTTTGACTTTATTCGGCTGGATTGAGTGTTTTCGTCGTGTCGTTGCGATGTGTCTTGGCTCTGAGTCCCCCGGCCCCGCCCCCCGGCTCCGGCCCCGCCCCCCGGCCGGCTCATGAACTGATGAAACTGCTGAGAACAGTCGTCTTACCCGGAGATCGTCACGTTATCCCGGC
>NW_027315757.1:3609221-3631721 GCF_026437365.1 Eucyclogobius newberryi
GTAAAACTTGGAATAAAATGATGGATAACTTTTGATGCCCCACTTGTGTAGATGATACATCCCAAAGTTAAGCTTGATCGGGCTATCGCCCATGGAGGAGTTTTTTTAAGTGCGAAGCGTAAATGTGAACATTTCATTGATTTTGCGTTTTTCCCATTTGTGACAGTATATTTGCGGCTCCGCCGCATCGAGACCGTGACACTTGGAATAAAAATTTGAATAACTTTTGATGCCCCGCTTGTGCAGATGATTTTCCCCAAATATGAGCTTGATCGGGCTGACGCCCACAGAGGAGTTCGTTAAAGTGTGACGTGAACAAAATTGCTGACTCAGCGTGTTTTTATTCTCAAACGAAGATGGGTACCACAGGGTAAGTCTGGGGGCGTGGCCACAATAATATATATTTTTTTGTCCTCACGAGAGGAATGCGTGTCCTGAATTTCATAGCCCATTCACTCATTGTTGACTATTTCTGTCATAGCAGGAGTAAGTGTGCATGATCCATGTCTTTGGCATGGGCTAGTTCACTGTATAAGGCTACATGCACAGCAGCTAGCAACAGCTAACATTTTAATGAAGCTAATAGCTCAAGTTTAGCATAAGTATTATATATGCAACGTAGAATAACATTACAACACAGAATAACGTTTAACTTACAGACAAAGATACCCCAAGGCCAGGGCCGGCCCAGCCTATAAGCAAACTAAGCAGCCGCGTAGGGTCCCCGAGGCGTTAATAGGGCCCCCAATCTGGCAACCCGTCTTATGAGAAGCGCAAGCACAGCGTGCTCCACTAGTGTAGGAGCGCTGCTGGCGCGGCAGCGCACACAGCGGTAACATATAAGGCACAAACCGCATTTATTTGTAATGACAATCTGGCAACCGAGACACCAGACCTGCGCTGATTGGGCAACTTCATTGTGCGCGAGGAGCTCGAGAGCAAAACATAAACACAACACAACGTGGTCCTCATGTCCAGAGGAATATATCCCCCCGATGCCAAAAAACGAAAGAAGAAACTTCTTGACGATGTAAAGAAACTGCAAACTCAACAACACTCTCCAGGTATTGAAATTATCTTACAAAGAGACGGTTAATGCTGCTGTTTGAAACAACACGATTCTGTCACGTTAGTTCGCTCAGGCTGGAGGCGACGAGAGCTCTGCCCCGCGCATAATAATGTGTCTGAATGAAAGATAATGAGCTTAACATTTACACCAGCCCGGGAGTGTCAGCTGCAGGTGAGGCCGGTGAGGGGCGTCTATGCCCCGGTCACTAAGAGGCGGAGATCCGGTCCGGACGAGCGCCGTCTCGTCCAGAACCTCTGACGTGAGACTTTGGAGTGAACAGTGTGCGGCCCCTGTCCCGGGCCCCTGAGCAGGGCCCCTGTGCAGCCTCAGTAAGAGATGAGCGGGTTTGAGTTTGCGTCCCTCTCTCTCACATCACCATGTGTGAGATCAATCGTGACTCGTGATGTCTGTTTGACTTCTTAACGTGGAATAAGAGGAACGTAAAGGTTTATGCATGCAAGGTCCATCAGCCAATCACATCGCAGCATTGTTTCATGCAGGAGTCCAGTGTGTGATGTTCTGATCAGAACAAACATTTATATTGTAATTCACTTTTAATAGAGCAATAAAACATTTAAATTGATTTAAAAAGCATCATTAGACTATTTGTTATAAATTATAACGCAGAAACGCAGTCGCTTCACTATAGCGAGGTTTGGACCTTCACTTCTCGTTCTGTTCATTCTCTGGGAATAACATGTTTGCACTGTGTAGCTTTATGAGTGTTATCAAGCAATGCTTATGCCATTTGTTTAATTTAATATAACTTGTTTTGTCACTTTAGCAAGAAGGAAAAGTTGGGAGCTGTAAAAGATAAATTAGTAAGGATAACTATTACTTTTACATTTTCAGTTAAAATGAATCAATTTGACCATAATTATTTTTCATAGCCAATATTGTATTGAGTAATTAAGTACACTAATGTATTAATAACTGGCTTTAGTCATTTTCTCCTGGTACAGTTTCATCACATCATCATTTTATAGCATTACAACCTCAACATTTTACTCTTATTTTAGCCGGCTGGACCACATTAAAATGCAGCAGAAGACCCGAAAAGGTCTGAAAATCTCTGGGGGAGGGCCCCCAGACCCACCCTGTTCATTAATTTAAACTGCTAATGTGGCTGTAGACCCTTAACACCCACAAATACACCCAAAAACATATCTGGGACGTGTGTTATTTGTACAGGGAGTAGAGGTGATGTCAGCGGAATACCAAGTTGCATTGTGGGATTTAAGTTAGCAATATTTGAGCTTGTGAGGTGTTGAGAATAAACTAACTGGCAAACGGATGCCCTGGAGTTTGGGTGCGCTTTGTTTGCGTTGAAGAAAGTTCCCATATGTGAATTGTTTACTGACAATGGCAATAAAACTGATTCTGATGACGTGGTGAGGGGCCCCCAAAAATGTTTTCGCTTAGGGCCCCCTGAAGGCTTGGGCCGGCCCTGCCCAAGGCTGAAAACGGGATGTTTTTGTCTGTGGCTGCACTGCGAAGCCAAACATGCTTGACTGAGCGCATGTGGCCGAAACAAAGCTTAAGCCAATAACGTCCACTAGAGGGCGGTAGTCGACTATCACACACTCATAGGAGTTTTAGAATGACGTAAACATGTGTTAACAGTACAATCTCTGATATAAATGAGATAAAAGAGGCAGGAGCGGATGAAGCACGCATGGATGAAGCTGAACAGCGTATTTCACACAATATGGACGAGCTGCAGACTATGAGGGCCAAGAAGGAGGCGCTGCAGGCCAAGGCAACGACTCTGCAGACGAACAATAATATAAAAAATAAGATTTTGGATTTGGAGTCCAGATACACCACTACTAGACACACCACAAGGTGATCGAGCCTTCTAATTTTACCTTTGTAACTATTGTGCCTAATGTTAAAGCCAAACAAAGGGGTGCATTTCACTAGAACTGGTCCCCTTGTCAAGCGCTGACTCAGCGTCTGATTGGTTGAATCCTCAGGCGCCAAATCTCAACCCCCGCATAGGTAAGTCTGAAAGACAAAGGGAAGACAATAAGATAAGATAAGATAATCCTTTATTGTCCACACATGGGGAAATTTCATTGATACAACGCAGGTAGATACAGAGGAAAAGGACAGATCACAGAATATAGGAAGTTTAAAAAACACTCTTAATAGAAGAACTCTTATAAACAAAAACTCCTATAGACAAAACCTCCCATTTCCCAACAAGGGATGGAGGGGGAAAATTAGGATGTCCGCCGGGATAACGTGACGATCTCCGGGTAAAAAGACATGTCAGTTCCATCTGAGTTTCCGGCGGAGCTCCATCGGAGCCCCACAAGAAGGTCCATGACAAAGGACCTGGGGAGAAGGCCTCCTCCTGGAAGACATTCCAGCGCCCCAGAACTAAGAATTCAGTGCCCGTTTTTGCATCATGCAAAATCAAGCAAAGGACCTTTTTACAACTTTTCAAGTCCACAGCCTTTCCAGACCAGCTTCATCTGTGAATCAGTGCAACGTGCCCTTCTTCTGAGGACCGCCTCAGAGCCAAGGACACGTAGGCTTTTGGACTCCACGCAGGCCCATTTCCTCACAGCTTCTGGTTCCGTTCGTATGAATGCACTTCACAGATTATATATATTATATTATAATATTATTCCCCTTGAAATTATTCCCCTCCAAAAGCTTTCAAGGAATAATATACAAATTATGAAATCGTTTAAAAATATATATACATGTATTGATGATTCAGACAGCCACTAATTAAATTAAAGATAAATGGGAAAGAGAGCCACAAAATGACATGTTTGGACAACTACTGTGGTGATTTGGGGCGTTGCAAAAATAAATTGATTTGAATTGAATTGTGTTGGAAAATTATATCACGATTTTTCACAACACCATGTCAAAGTGCGAATTATTCACAAGGAAATGCTAAATCTAGACTGTTTTTTACATTGCCATCCCTCTCAAATTTATAAAAATGTACTTGGGCCTCAAAACTGCTGCCATGGACGCAATGAATGGATACTTTTTGGAGATGTTTGCAGTCATGCCACATATCCAGGCAAAGAAAGAAGTGAGCAATAACATTGTTTGATTTCCCGTTTTGTGTTTCCAACATTTTAAAAGTAAAATAAATAAATAAAATATTGAAATGCAGCCTCGGACAATTGCTTCTTTATTTAATTCACCATTATATGTTTTTGCGCAACGCAGAGAGCTCGCCTTCATAGAGACAAAGAACACAGAGAGCAGCAGAAGTTTGTCCGTGCACCTCGAACTGTAAGAACATGAATCAAATTTAAAATCCTCCTCCTGATTTACAAAGCCATAAATGACATGGCCCCATCCTACCTCAACGATGCTATAGAACCTTATCATCCAAACAGAGCTCTTCGCTCTCAGAATGCTGGCCTTCTGGTGGTCCCAAGAGTCTCTAAAAGTACTGTAGGAGGTAGAGCCTTCTGGTGGTCCCAAGAGTCTCTAAAAGCACAGTAGGAGCAAGAGCTCCTGTGTTATGGAATCAGCTCCTGTCCATGTTAAAGAGGCCGACACAGTCTCTTCATTTAAGTCCAGGCTTAAAACGTTCCTCTTTGAAATGGCTTATGATCAGGCCAGTTAGGAACAGAAATATAAACCTACAGCTTCAGCTACGCTGCCCTAGGAGCAACTATGGGGGAAGT
Organism: Eucyclogobius newberryi; assembly: GCF_026437365.1. Classification (NCBI taxonomy): domain Eukaryota; kingdom Metazoa; phylum Chordata; class Actinopteri; order Gobiiformes; family Gobiidae; genus Eucyclogobius; species Eucyclogobius newberryi. The sequence continues at coordinate 3,613,956 of NW_027315757.1, forward strand.
ATGGCAGCTTGAGCACTATCCTCTGCTTCTGACTTCTTATTCTATCAAACAATAGTTAATATTTAATTCCACTTGCAGACTGTTCATTGCCTTTACTTTCTTTTTCTCACTTCCCCGAGGGGAGTGGGATAGACTCATTGATGACCTGTGGACCCTCTGTAGATGCTCCTCTCCTGGTGAAGCAGTCTCTACCCCATATGGATGGTCTGTCATCTGCCTGGAAGATCTGGTTCTCCTCCTGAAGAACTGGTTCTCCTCCTGAGTGGGTCCAGCTCCACTGTCTACCGTCCGCCTGTCCATCTGTGAGAGTCAGATCTCAGAGGCAACTGTTGTTGTGATTTTGGACGCTATAAGAATAAATTGAATTGAATTGAATTTATGTCATTTTTTTCTCACAGCTGGTTCTTGACACATTAGGCTGAGCAGACGTTTATTCGGCCCCGATGGTTAAATGATTGGTTATTAGTTAATAACATACAAATAAATGATTTTAAAAATCACACAATGTGATTTTGGGATTTTTTTTTAAAACATTCTGTGAGAGTGCACCCATGATGAAAATTCTGCATACTTTCTAAGTCGGAAAACCTTCGTTGAACTCTCTATCCCTCAAAGCGTACTGCTCCTCGATTGTTGGGTGTTGTGGGGAGTATATGTGTCCAATTACACCAGAGCCATCTTAGAACGTCCCAAAATGTTCAGTTTCACTTTTCTACAGGCTCTTCGGAAATGCCAGAAACTCAATCCAAGCATTCTCTACCAATGGATCCCAATAGAAGATATTCTCTCACATATAATTTTAGTTTATAGCTATACTATTGCAAGTATCATGATATGGGTGTGTTATCCAGATGGTGTGAGGTGCTTCTCGCAGTTTATTGTGTCCTCGCTGAGCTGTGAGGGGCCAATCGGCGAGGTGGATCAGGACATCTGCTGCCTCAACCCCAAGTTCGGCTACACGACGGTGGACGGACAGTGCCACTCTTGTGGGTCAGTAAAAGCACCCAATGTGTGTATGCATGTGTGTGTGCATGTGTGTGTGCATGTGTGTGTGCATGTGTGTGTGCATGTGTGTGTGCATGTGTGTGTGCATGTGTGATTATCTTGGTCTTATTCCAGCAGATTTGATTTTAGGTCAATAAGATGATACATTTGTCCCCACTTACATGTATACTTTTAGGTTGAATAAACCAAAATCGGTCCAGGAGTAAAACAGGGCTATATCAAGATACAAATACTGCCATTGTGTCTTTGGTAAAGACCCTTCAACCACCTTGGCTATAACTGATGTTTTTTGTGGTACTGTGTGATTGAAACTGTAGGCACACTAAGGGATCATCTCAAAATGTGTTGAAGCTGAAAAGACTTAATTTTTTTCGTCTCTCTCTGAAGAATTGTCAGATTTCCTTGATCAGTCAAACGTTCACGACTCTTTTCAATCTGGTTTCCACAAACATCATTCTACGGAAACCGCATTGCTAAAAGTGTCCAGTGACATTATGATTCTGGAAAATGCACGGTTTTAGTTCTGTTGGATCCGTCTGCACGGTTGACCTTTGACACCGTCGACCATCATATCCTGTTGAACAGACTGAGGGACCTGATTGGACTATCAGGGTCAGTTCTTCATTGGTTTTCCTCATATTTATCGGAGCTTTAGTGTTGCAGCAAACCAAATAATGTCTGATTCAGCTGATCTGTTGTGTGGAGTTCCTCAGGGCTCCGTTTTGGGTCCCGTCCTATTTCTGCTTTATATAATCCCCCTGGGAATGATCATTAAAGAGTTTAGTGATGTGTCCTATCACCTGCTCGCTGACGATATTCAGCTCTATTGCTCTTTTAAACCTTCTGAGATCCAGAAGCTGAAATCCTTGGTCAGTTGTTTAGTGCAAATGAAACAATGGCTGAGTCAAAACTCGTTGCAGCTAAATGCTGACAAAACAGAAACTCTGATTATTGCCCCTGATGATGCCATTCCAGGGATAAACCAGTACTTGGGTGATTTAGGTCAGACTGTAAAACCAAGTCTTAGAAACTTGGGTGTTGTCTTTGACAAAGACATGTCTTTAGAGCACCACTCCAAGCTGTTGACGAGGAACTGTTTCTTTCAGTTGAGGAAAATCTCTAAGCTCAGGAAAATGGTGTCTCAAAATGACCTGGAAGTTATAATTCATGCATTTTAGTCTTCACGTTTAGACTATTGTAACAGTTTGTTTTCCTGTCTTAACAAGAAGGAGCTCTCTCGTCTGCAGCTGGTCCAGAACTCTGCAGCGAGGATCTTAACTCGCACAAACAGAAGGGCCCACATTTCACCCATTCTAAAAGCACTTCACTGGAGCCGGTCAAGTACCGGATACAGTTTAAAATCCTTGTTCTGACTTTTAGAGCTTTAAATGGTCAGGTCCCATTGTACATTATCGATCTGATAAAACCGTACACTCCCTCTCGCTCACTAAGGTCCTTGGACCAGAAACTGTTGGTTCCTCGCACCCGTTTTCGGACCAGAGGAGACCGATCCTTCCAGGCTGTTGCCCCCAGACTCTGGAACGATCTTCCGCTCTCCCTACGGTCACTGGACTCAGTTACTGCTTTTAAGGGTCAGCTTAAAACCTTCTTATCTAGTCAAGCCTTTTAAATGCATTTGTTTTAGCGGTTGATTTTACTGTATATTGTTGTATATGTATTGCTCACTACAACATGTATTGAAGCTTCAAAGCAACAAAAAGACGAAATGTATTGACAAGCAGGAGCTATGACCAGAACTGACGTGCATCCATTTGAAAATAGAGTTGCACTCTGTCTATCTTGGGGGGCATCTAAGCTTCAGTCAGTGGTGTACAAGCCTTATGTATTAATATTATTGTTAAACCAGACTTTAGTGAGGATCTGAAGCAAGACTGGGAGGGCTGTGAAGTATTGGCACACTACTGATCATATGAATATGTTTGTGGTGGTTAGACTCCCAGCCTGGTCCAGCTGGTCCGAGTGGTCCCAATGCACCACCCTATGTGGGGAGGGGGTGAAGCTCAGAAGCCGGAGCTGCTACGGAAGAGGCCAAGCGGAGTGTGAGAAGAAAGGAGACAAGCATCAGGCTGACTGGTGTAACGGCACCTGCTGTGATGGTACGAACATGTAATTACAGCCTGACACAGCACCACATGAATATAGCCTGACACATCACCACAAGCACCACCACATGGTTGTGGTGCTGCTGATGCTGAAACATTGGCTCGGTCTTTGGCTGATGGAGTTGGAATTCTTTCATTCCTTTCTTCTTTAACTGGAGCAGGTTCTCTGTCAGCACCCTCACTCCACCTCTGCATAGGTGGGGGCTATTTCTCTTAAACAGGTCCTCTCATTTCCAGAATAGATAGAAGTTCTCAATGTAGTGTAGTCCTCTAGGTGCACACTCTTTGGACAGCCATGTGTTCAGCTGAAGCAGCTAAACTTGTTTATCTGTTTTGATTTTCACTTTATCAAGCACCTCAAACTAAAACACTATTTATAAAGTTAAGTCTGTTCCTGTTGTATGTCCACTACACCCACGGCACAATCAGCTGTTTAACTCCTTGATGTGTGGCCAAAATATTAGGAAGGAGTTACATTATTGACTGTGGTCTTCCATGCCTCACACCGCTGATGGCGCCGTCTCCAATCAGAAGCGAATCTGGTATGACCTTCACATTTGAAACAGATTCACTGTCTTCTGCCTTTTGCCCACTGCAGTGGCTCCCATTTTCTCTTTTTTTAATGTACTTCAGTCTCCGAAAGCTGAAAAAATCTGTATTTTGGGTGGGTTTCATTATCTTTGTTTCGTTTTGGTTGGCACCTACTTTGAGGCCAACCGGTCTTTACACAACACAGTCACTCCGGTTTAAGTTGGAAGTAGCAGTTTTTTTTTTTGCAAAAACAGTGGACTTCTTACCACTGGATGAGTCCTTTTTCAGATTCTTTTCATGAATTTCTTGTTGATATTTCCAACATCTTTCACAGTTAGTTTTCCTTCTCCCGGACATGTCACTGGCTCGTTACATCATTGGTTTGGTTTACTTAAAAAAGTAATAATTGAAGATTCATGGAAGAAAAAAACTGATTAAAAAGCAAAAATAAATAAGAAAGCAGCTGGAGCAAGATGGAGAGTGTCAGGAAGTAAATATATGTAACTACAGCATGACACATGACCACATGTACAACCTGACACATGACCATATGTACAACCTGACACATGACCATATGTACAACCTGACACATGACCACATGTACAACCTGACACATGACCATATGTACAGCCTGACACATGACCACATGTACAGCCTGACAAATGACCACATGTACAACCTGACACATGACCATATGTACAGCCTGACACATGACCATATGTACAGCCTGACACATGACCACATGTACAGCCTGACACATGACCACATGTACAGCCTGACACATGACCATATGTACAGCCTGACAAATGACCACATGTACAGCCTGACACATGACCATATGTACAGCCTGACACATGACCACATGTACCGCCTGACAAATGACCACATGTACAACCTGACACATGACCATATGTACAGCCTGATACATGATCACATGTACAACCTGACACATGACCACATGTACAACCTGACACATGACCATATGTACAGCCTGACACATGACCACATGTACAGCCTGACAAATGACCACATGTACAACCTGACACATGACCACATGTACAACCTGACACATGACCATATGTACAGCCTGACACATGACCACATGTACAGCCTGACACATGACCACATGTACAACCTGACACATGACCATATGTACAGCCTGACACATGACCACATGTACAGCCTGACACATGACCACATGTACAGCCTGACACATGACCACATGTACAACCTGACACCTGACCATTATGTACAGCCTGACACATGACCACATGTACAACCTGACACATCACTACATGTACAGCCTGACACATCATCACATGTACAACCTGACACATCACTACATATACAGCCTGACACATCATCACATGTACAGCCTGACACATCACTACATGTACAGCCTGACACATCATCACATGTACAGCCTGACACATCACTACATGTACAGCCTGACACATCATCACATGTACAGCCTGACACATCACTACATGTACAGCCTGACACATCATCACATGTACAGCCTGACACATCACTACATATACAGCCTGACACATCATCACATGTACAGCCTGACACATCACTACATGTACAGCCTGACACATCATCACATGTACAGCCTGACACATCACTACATGTACAGCCTGATACACCACCACGTGTAACTACAGTTTGACACATCACCACATGTACAGCCTTACAAAAGCCATGTAACAAAAGCCTGACACATCACCACTGTTTCGTAATGGATATTATTGCATTGCAGGAGAAGGGTGGTACCAATGGTCTTCTTGGTCAGCTTGTTCAGTGAGTTGTGGAGACGGTGGAGTTATGAGAAGAAACAGGCAGTGCACCGAGCGTCGAGAGTGTGCATTGGCTTGTGCTGGAGCACTGGAGGAGACACAGGCGTGTGGCCTCACCACCTGTCCAGGTAAATGTCCCGCATGTCCTTCTGGCCCAGTAGTTCTCATAGTGGACATGCACACCAAAATACATTCAAAAACATGTTTATAGCAAAGACAGTAACATTATTAAGTAATAATGACCAAAATAAAGTAATTGAGATTTTTTAAAATCAAACACTATATTCATAAATATTCTCATAAATCTCTCTAGAAGTCAATCAACATATTTCAAATTGTATTTGTTAAACCACCAAAATAATTGTTTAGTTAAGGTAAAGTAATTTTGTCCTGTCCTAGTTTGTGAATCCCTGCTTTGATCTCGGTGTCGACACATGTGGGTCTGCTGTTTTCTGTACAGTCCATGGAGGATGGTCAGCGTGGTCCGATTGGTCTGAGTGTTCACAATCATGTATCAGTCTCCATGGTAACGTCCCTACTAAAGAGCAGAGTCGCTCTTGCTCCAGCCCCGCTCCCTCAGTGCTGCCGCCAGGGGATGATTGCCGTGGCGAAAGCTTGCAGATGCACCAGTGCAGTGAGCTGCCACGCTGTGCAGGTGAGTGCTCCTTATTCACACACCCACAATATCCATCCATCCATCTTCTTCCGTTTTATCCGGGGCCGGGTCGCGGGGGCAGCTGTCTAAGCAGGGACCCCCAGACTTCCTCCTCCCCAGACGCTTCCTCCAACTCCTCCGGGGGGATCCCGAGGCGTTCCCAGGCCAGCCGAGAGACATAGTCCCTCCAGCGTGTCCTGGGCCTCTTCCCGGTGGGACATGCCAGAAACACCTCCCCAGGGAGGCGCCCAGGAGGCTTCCAGAACAGATGCCCGAGTCACCTCAGCTGGCTCCTCTCGACGTGGAGGAGCAGCGGCTCTACTCCGAGACCCCCCCGTGTGACCAAGTTCCTCATCCTATCTCGAAGGGAGCGCCCAGCCACCAGGCGGAGGAAACTCATTTCGACCGCTTGTATCCGCGATCTTGTCCTTTCGGTCATTACCCAAAGCTCATGACCATAGGTGACGGCAGGAACGTAGATTGACCGGTAAATTGAGAGCTTTGCCTTTCAACTCAGCTCCTTCTTCACCACAACAGACCGATGCAGCGACTGCATCACTGCAGCCGCTGCATCGATCTGAAGAATCTCACATTCCATCCTTCCCTGCCGGCTGCAAACCGTCCCAGTGCATGTTGCAGGTCCAGGTTTGATGGAGCCATCAGGACAACATCGTCTGCAAACAGTAGAGATGAGATCCTGTGGTCCCCACAGCCTCTGACCCCTGACCACACCCTCCGACCCCTGACAGCGCCTAGAAATTTTGTCCATAAAAACTATGAACAGAACCGGTGACAAAGGGCAGCCCTGAGGAGTCCCTCACTGGGAACAGGTCTGACTTACTGCCAGCAATGCGAACACAGTTCCTGCTCCGGTCATACGGGACCGGACAGCCCTGAGCAAAGGGCCCCGGACCCCGTACCCCCGGAGCACCCCCCAAAGGACACCCGGAGGGACACGGACGAAAGCCTTCTCCAGATCCACAAAGCACATGGGGACTGGTTCGGCAAACTCCCATGAACCCTCGAGCACCCGATGGAGGGTATAGAGCTGGTCCAGTGTTCCACTACCGGGACCAAAACCACTCTGCTCCTCCTGAATCCGAGGTTCGACTATGGGTCAGATTCTCCTCTCCAGTACCTTGGAATAGACCTTACCCGGGAGGCTGAGGAGTGTGATCCCTCTGTAGTTGGAAAACACCCTCCGGTCCCCCTTCTTGAACAGAGGGACCACCACCCCGGTCTGCCAGTCCAGAGGCACGGTCCCCGACCGCCACGCGATGTTGCAGAGACGTGTCAGCCAAGACAGTCCTACAACATCCAGAGACTTTAGGTACTTAGGGCGGATCTCATCCACCCCCGGAGCCACTGAGGAGTTTACCAACAACCTCAGTAACTTCAGCTTGGGTGATGGACGAGCCAGCCCCTGAGTCCCCGGTCTCTCCTTCCTCTTCGAAAGACGTGACCGTGGGATTAAGGAGATCCTAAATTAGAAAATGCCATTGCTGTTTTTCAACACCAAGAACTTGAAGCCATGAGAAGCGTGGAGCCAATCCCAAACAAATAATGATAAGGTTCAATGTAAATGTGGGAAAGCAGCTGTGAAATGCAAATTGAAACATGACAAAGAACCAATAATAGCAGGCCGATACACACCAGAGTCGAGTGATTTGCATGAGGACATCATGAAAATAATAGAAAAGGAAACAAAGAGACAATCAACCAAGTGTGAGGCCCTCGGGAGAAGCCAGCAGCTCTCTGCAGGTATGCTGCTAGACAAGAAGCTAGTGAACTTCCAAATAGACTGTGGCGCTACATGCTACAGTATCCCAATGCAGCAGCTAAACCCAGATACACAGCTTGAAAAAAGTGAGAACATGCTAGTCATGTTCAACAAGAGCAAACGAAATGCAGGAAAATGTAAAGTCAAACTCTGAAATCCAAGACTGTACTGTACAGACTAGAGTGGTAGACAAGAAGGACAAGATCCCCTTACTAGGCAGGAAAGCTAGTGAGGTAATGAAGCGTGAGAAAATCCTGGCAAAAGACAGCATAGTGACAAAGCAAGTTCCAAGTAAAGCTACCCAAGAGCAGAGTGCCTCTAGCGATGATGACACCACTCAAAGAAGCGCTGAAAGAACTGGAGGCTAAAGGTATTATTGCACATGTGTAGCACAGACTGGAAAGAAGCATGGTTTCAGTGATCAAACCAAATGGAAAACCAAGAATCTGCAGCGACCCTTAACCACCGAACAAAGTACTGAGGACAGGAGCCATTTCCCACTTCCCACCATTAATGACATCTTGCCAGAGCTCTCAAATGCCAAGGTATACACTTTGTGATGTGAAACATAACTTTTGACATTGGATGAAGAGTCAAGTTACCTCACAACATTTGCTACTCCGTTTGGCTCAGGATGCCAATGGATATTTTTCAGACTTCCTATAAGTGATCTGTTCTTTTCTTCTGTATCTGCCTCTGTATCTACCTGCGTTGCACCAATGAAATTTACCCATGTGGGACAATAAAGGATTATCTTATCTTATCTTATATCAGCCCAGCTTCGTAAGTACCGGTATTTAAAACGAAGCTCATGCAGGTACCAGAAGGCTTGCCAGGGGTGTATGTCATTGCAGATGATGTACAGATAACAGGTGAGGGGTACACATAGGAAAGTGCAAATGAGAATCACAATGAGAACTTCAGACTTTTTCTACAGATATGCAGACAAAAGAACATTAAGTTGAATGCGGGAAAGATTAAGTTAAAGAAACTGTCTGTACCTTACATTGGACATTTACTGACAGCAGGTCTCTCGATTGACCCCTAGAGGTGCGGGCAATAAGAGGGTTGCCACGACCCAAAGACTTTAAGGGTATAGAAAGACTTGTGGGGAAGCTGAAGTACTTGGAGGTTTGCTTAAGTATTATGATCAAGTTGAGGAACTCACACTGCAATGTGACGCCTAAGAGACATTACTGGGCACTGACTCAAAAAGGTAAACCTGTTGCCTTTTCCAGTAGAGTGCTGACTCCAACAGAAAGGGAATGTTTAGCCATTGTGTTTGGTATGGAAAAAATCTGGGATTTCCGGGTTATGGTGGCACTTCGAGCTGACGCACCTCCCACCATCGCTGCAAAATTCTACTTTAAAATCATTATTTGACCCACCTAATCCTAAAGAGGAAGAACAAAAGATGAGCAAACAAGGAAGATACAAGTCTGGTAACACTACGGGACCAAAGCAAACAAAGCTGATGGCCCACGATCTCATTGGAAAACAAGCTAACGAAGCTAACAAGGCTAGCATGGCTTACATGGCTAGCAAACCTGACGTGGAGAAATGCAGTCCCTCCCTGCTGGAGACGCGGGGTCCCGCCGCCCCAAGATGGGAATTCTCGTGACTTCTTTGCATCGGAAGGGGGAGAGAATGTGACAAATCATCAGGTATTGCAAGAAGCATCCCACTGAGCATGTGTCCAGCTGTGCTTAACAGTACAGTGCTGAGCATAGAACGCACCAAAGTCCGCGCAACTCTCCGTACTGGGTGACAACCATCACCATACTTAATGTAATCAGTAGAGTGGCTGCCCAAATTAAACAAGTTATTACATTTATATCATTTATATATTATTCCCCTGGAAAGTTCTGATTTATAAGCTGTGACGGAGCCAGTCCGTCTTTAACTGGTTTTGGCGCTTATTTGCTGAGCAACCGCGCGGCCCTTCATGCCCGCGCGCACTTTCTATCACACACTCATACATTCCCCGCTCCCCGCGTTTCCCTCTGTTTCATTCATTCGCATCAGACGCTACACACGCATCTTTCCCCGCACTCCTCCGTCACTAATCCGCCAAGGCTACACACTTGCGCGCGTTAGGTTCATTCTAAGCATACACGCGCCAGTTTTTACCTGTTTTGTCACGAAGCCGCGCTCCGCCGATGCGTCGCGTTGGGTCGAAACCGAGTCAAGACTTCCTGGAAGTTTAAATGGGCGCTGTTCACACCGTGGTGCTGACCATGTGACACCGGGTATTTTGTGTGTTTATATTGCTTTATTTTGAACATGTGTATATAATTAATGATGTCTTACGTTGTAGGAAGAGGCCACAACAGTTTATTGTCAGTTTATTTGGGATTTGAATTATCCAGTTATTTTGCTCAGTGGGAGGGGCAAGCGAGGAATAAAGGCGAGCCGCTCTTGGCTGGGGGGGAGTCTGTCTCCGACAACAGAGAAGGTAACAGTGTGAGAGAGAGAGTCAAAGAAAGAGAGCGAGTTAAAGAGAGCGAGTTAAAGTTGAACTCAAAGTTGGAACTCTGTAAATATATGTATTTTGGATTTTTGGACTTTTTTGCTCACTGTATATATTTTTGCACTGTGTCACTATTTTTGCACTTCGGTTTTGGCACAGTAAATCCACCTGAGCACTTGAAATCTGACTTCGCCATTGTTTTGAGAGAGAGCCCCGCTACATAAGCTTTAATAGATATTTCAATCAACGTGCTATGAAGGTCTTTCTCTTTTTTATTCCTTGATCGTTATAATGATTCTCCTTCACAATCTGGTAAAAGACCTTTATACCTGTAGTTGTCCAGAGTCCATCTTGAGTCTGTGCTGTTAGGTGTGAAATTTTGATCGTAAGCAAACCAATGTAATATTTTAACATCGTTTAGTTTGTACTTTTTAATTAGCTCCTTCCATGTTGTAAGAACAGATTTCACCCAAGGCTTCTCCACCTCCCCCAATTGACTCAACTGTCTGTCACCTGTCAGTAAGGCAGATGACAGTTTTTAATTGGATACGGTTTTTTCCCTTCCCATACAAATCTTGAGAGTGTTTTATTCCACTCATCAAACGGGTTGGGAATGGAATCTGAAAGAGTCTGGAACTGATGGAGACATCTGGGCAGAACATTCATTTTTGCTGGCAGTAAAAAGAGGGGTATAATTGTTTTCCAAAATTGTTCATTGATCCCTCCTAAATATGTAAGAGATTATGTTTGCCATGTAAATGAATAGGTCTATCTAAAGGTCAAAAGCGGTTACCAGAATGAGATTTTTTATCCAGACATTGGACCATTTTTTTGAAGAAAATTCATTGGGTATGGACATTTTTGATTTGGTCCAATACAGTAGAACATCTTCTGTGTAGAAGGCAATTTTATGCTCCATCCCATCGATTGTAACACCTTGAATTGTTTTGATTGTCTAATAAACTGGGCCAACAGTTCCAAAGTACAAAGCAAACAGGAAAGGGAACCAGGCAAAGCCCTGCCTCAACCCTCTTTCCAGAGTCAGTGGATCCATCAGATGACCATTGATTTTAAGTCTTCTATTTGGAATTTATTTGGAATTATTTAGCCTATAAATAGATATGGTCAGCTAACAGAATCAACAGCTTTCTCAGCGTCCAAACTAATGATCACAGCTTCGTCTTGTTGTTTCTGTATTTGGCTCATTATGTGTAAAGATCGTCTTATGTATCTACTACCTCTGTATCTACCTGCGTTGCATCAATGAAATTTCCCCATGTGGGACAATAAAGGAATATCTTATCTTATCTCATCTTATGTTGTCTTGTGTTTGTCATCTGTTTATAAATCCTGTCTTATCATTGTGAATTAAATGTAGGAGGATTTGCTCTATTCTTTTGGACATAATTGAAGTGTAGAAACAATAGTCCACATTCAGAATGGAAACAGGTCTATATGAGGCACAATCCAATTGGTCCTTCCCTTCTCTTGGTATCAGGGATATGACGGCCTCTTTCCAACTAGAAGAGGTCTGAGTTTTCTTCAGTGCCCAGTTAAACGTAAAAGCGAAGGGATAAGAGTTTCTTTTAGAGCTTTATACCACTCTGAGGTGAACCCATCGCTCCCTGGGGATTTATTGTTTTAAAATGTTTTGATTGCACCTTGTAAATCCAACACTGTTATTACGCCTCCTATTTTTTAATTTTGTTCTTCTGACATAATAAGCAAGGGTGTCCAGAAAGGATTTTTTATCCTCCTCTTTATCTCCTGACATTTTAGAGAACAGTTTTTTTATGGAAGGATTCAAGTGCTGATTTGGTCTTGTTTGTTGTTTAACATTTTTAAACAGCTCTTTCAGCTTGTTGCTTTCAAGTTTCCAGGATAATAATTTAGACATTTTTTATCCACTCTCGTAATATCTTTGTTTAGTGAAGAGCATTTTCTTAACTATTTCCTGTGAAGTCAGACCATGAATTTCTCCTCATATCTTTTTAATTTCCTTTAGAATTGTATGATTACCCTTCTTGGCCTGATTTCTCTCAGCAATTCAAATTTTTCTTGCAGATTATTTTGTTTTTTGTCCCTTTTTATCTTTTGAGCTGATGACATGGCTACATTTTTTCCTCTTAAAACTGCTTTAGAAGCATTATCATTTCCCTCCAGATAAGACTTAATATTGTTTAACATTCTTCCTCAAACAAAGGGTTGGCATTGAACCACCATAATGTATATGTAGAAAGCAGCATGGTCACTTAAATCCATTGTGTCTCAGTGATGTCTTTACTAAAGATAAGAAAATAGTCTATTCTGGAATAGATTGCATGTGGATTAGAAAAATGGGTATACTGGCGTGCTCTTGGGTTCATTACTCTGTGTCAATCAGTCCTATATTCTGCATTCATTCACGGAATTTCTTGTTTATTGTTCCTCTTGAATTTGAAATCCCATTTGCCACCACAGATTAGGGTTCCCTCAGAGTGGTTCACAATCAGGTCCATACAATGTTTTGGCATTCACTATCAAGGACCACGCCACAACAATGGAATATGAAAGAATGTTTATTGAAAATATCGACGATGGAGCGACGATGGAGCGACGATGGAGCGACGATGGAGCGACGAGAGTTGGCTGGGTAGAGACTCAGGATGGGGGCTCTATCTCTATCTCTATCCGATTCAGACTCCCCCTCCATAGATGGTGATGTGTTAAGGTGGAGATGATAGAGACATGGGGTGGGAGGGTGGGGTCGAGAGAGCAGAGACGACAAGAAATGCTGTGAATAGGCCTTATAAATAGGGCTTCTGGTTAATTAGAGGTGTGATTAAAGAGTGGGACGTGTTTATTGGAGGAGTAGAGGTTGAGGCGGGGTCCTGCTCCTGAACCCAAGTTGACGATTAACATCTCCAACTACACTTCACTAGCAAGGACCACGCCACAACAACAGAATATGAAAGAATGTTTATTGATAATATCGACAATGGAGCGACAATTGAGCGCGACGATGGAGCGCGACGATGGAGCGCGACGATGGAGCGCGACGATGGAGCGCGACGATGGAGCCACAATCAAGCCACGATTGAGCCACGATTGAGCCACGATCGAGCCACGATCGAGCGACGAGAGTTGGCTGGGTAGAGACTCAGTATGGGGGCTCTGTCTCGGGTAATCAGCCCAGCAAATTCAGAACCCCCAAAGATGATGTAAAATGAAAGAAGATTATCTGGATCTGAGTGTAAGGCCTGGCTGAAACTGATGTTAACTGAGTAGCACGAGAGAAGAGCTGGATAGTCGAGGACTCTCTGAACAGTTGCTGGATGGAATCTAAAAGCAGTCTGTCCATTACTGGAGACGAAGATTAAAACTGGTGCATTTTAATAGAGTTTTTGCGTTTGTGGGTCGTCGATGGAAGTACAAGGGAGTGAATAAGGTGTGAGAGTGATAAGATTGAGGTTTGGACGAGCAATCGTTAAAACTGGATTATGTGGTGGAGTCGCCTTGCTCCGGAGTGGAGAAAGCTTGGGGAGAGCAAAATACTTGCATGGATGTAGGAGTTGACGAGCTGGAGATAGTAATAAGGTCAATATGAGCGATAAATGAGGGAACTAAATTGGAGCTGAATGAGATTTGAGAATGAGTGGAATGAACGATAGATGAGAGGGTAGTCCGATTTAAAAGGTTTCCTGAAGATCGAAGAGGAATTGGGCGATCGTCGAAGTTTGGTGCAGAGTGTCGGATTTTGGGACTCGTGAGTAGGTGTTGGTCGATTATGGTGATTTGAGTATAAGCAAGGCAGGTGACGGATTGATAGAGGGGAGTAGACAGAGTTTAGAGACTTATGAGGTGCGGCGTAATAGAATATCTCTTACTGATCTACTAAGACATGTTGTCGAATGAGTGCCTTCTCACAGATCGAACCCCCAAGAATGTCCTGACCAATAGTGGGGTATAAACCGAACAGGCGTGGAGGACCCATTAGAGTAGCCAGAAACGAGCTGCCTTCCCTTGGGCCTTGAACCGAGAGAAGAATCGTCCTAGTGCAGAGTCCGATGGTCGCCTGAACATATTTAAATGTGAGTCTGTTACTTCTGTGTCTTGGCTTGAGAAGTGCACTAAAGTTACTCGTCGTAGGGACGAGAAGCAGATCCTTGGTCTGAAATGAAGGGCTTGTCCTGTAGGATGATGGAGTGCGCTGAGTGGTCTTCGATGCATCGAGATGCACGATGGGTTAAGGTGCATGCTGAGATATGCTTCTTCTGAGAACGAGGGAATGTGAGATGACTGAGCATCCCAGTGCCGGGAGACGGTTCTGGGGAGAGATGGCGTCCCGGTGTCGAATCCGAATCGGCAGCAAGGTTCGCTACGCAGGTTTTTCCCCGGTGGTCCTCACAGTCCGGTTCCACTGACATAAGTTCTCACGGTGGGTTTAGGCGGCCGCGCTCGTCTCTCACGATCCGGCCCGAGCTGTACCAAATTCCCCAAACAGAAAAAGCTCCTCCCCCCACCTGCAGTAACCCTAATAAACGCTCGAGTCCACACGCCTCGGACACGCCTTCCATTCATAAAAGGGATACAGGGCAGAATAAACAGAAAAGCTGCACTTTACACGCATTTTCGCGCACCTTCTGTGGCTATGCTACAAGCTTGATAAGCAACTGTCAGAATAGTGTAGTATAGTAAGCATGAGCAGAGAGCGAAAAAGACAGAATAGCTTAAGCCAGAATAATAATGAATGATAAAGAGCCAGCGCTTTGAACATGGTACGTTGATAGGTATATTTAGCTGAAGGATGTAGCTGTGGGTTGCAGCTGTGGGATGTAGCTGTGGATTGCAGCCGTGGGTTGTAGCTGTGGGTTGTAGCTGTGGGTTGTAGCTGTGGGTTGTAGCTGTGGGTTGTAGCTGTGGGTTGTAGCTGTGGGTTGCTGCTGTGGATTGCAGCTGTGGGTTGTAGCTGTGGGTTGTAGCTGTGGATTGTAGCTGTGGGTTGTAGCTGTGGGTTGCAGCTGTGGGTTGTAGCGGTGGGTGGTAGCTGAGGGTTGTAGCTGAGGGTTGTAGCGGTGGGTGGTAGCTGAGGGTTGTCGCTGAGGGTTGAAGCAGTAGGTTGTAGCAGTAGGTTGTAGCAGTAGGTTATAGCAGTAAGTTGTAGCAGTAGGTTATAGCAGTTGTTTATAGCAGTAGATTGTAGGTAACTTGGATTTAGCTGTAGTATGTAGCTGTAGAATGTAGCTAGGTTGTAGCAGTAGAGAACAGGCGTCAGACTCAATGGACTGAACATTTGAAACATCTTTGTTAAGGACACAATAAGCTGGGACGATGCTAGACTATTGTGATTTAGGGCGTTACGAAAATAGATTGAATTGATTTATACAACCTAGCTCCCGCCACCAGAGGGAGCTGAGAGGTCGAGCTGCGGCCGTGGAGCGATGGTGACGTCATCAGCTGCGCGCCTCCAGACGTGGAACCAGGAGGTGCGGAAGCGTCTGAAAGCGATATCTTCGTAGTGTCTGAAAGAAGTGCCCACCGGCTTCGGCCCGGTGCGCCCGGCTGCGTTCCGGTCTCTGGTGTCTGCCTGCGTGGAGATGTGCACAGGAGACGTGCGTGGGAGTGGCACGCGTAGCGGCACGCGTAGCGGCACGCGTAGCGGCACGCGTAGCGGCACATAGAGCGGCGCTCGGAGCGGCACTCGGAGAAGCTCATGGTTCTTGTTTGAACGAATGTCGAAGTTTAGTCTATACAGACTGCGGGAGGCGAGGATCGTTCTCAAGTTCTTTATTTGATGTAAACATGGAAAAACAGGCAAAACAGTAGCGTGTTGTTCATCTTGCAGCTGAGATTCGACCCGTCACAAGAATTAGCTGTCTTATATCGCTGTTGCTTGGATCTGATAAAATGGCCTGACGTTGATATGACTTTAAGATTGTTTAGACTAGTCCACAGATAATCAGAAAATACACAGAAAGTTCATCGTGACCCATATGCCATAAGATCGTCGTGACTCATAATAAATAGGACACAGACATGACAATAATTTGATCAATATCCACACGAACATGCTGCTGACTGAGTGTCTCTCTGTCGAGAGAGCAGAGACGACAAGATATGCTGTGAATAGGCCTTATAAATAGGGCTTCTGGGTAATTAGAGGTGTGGTTAAAGAGTGGGACGTGTTTACTGGAGGAGTGAAGGTTGAGGCGTGGTCCTGCTCCTGAACCCAAGTTGACGATTAACATCTCCAACTACACAAACGTGCAGCTTTCATGACATGTTCCTTCACACGATTGCCAAGAAACCCGATTATCAGGCATTGTGTTTTATAGTTGCTGGTCCAAACCTGAAGTTGGGTTTAGGTGAATCAAGGATAATATTGTTGTTTTCTGTGTACAGCATCATCACCTGGGCCTGCAGCGCCTCCATCTCGGCTCTCATTGTCTGCAGATCATCCGTATTGTTTGAAATATGTTGTTCAGCCTCATCGATGCGTGCGCCATTATCTCCTGCCACTTTTAGCTCATTTATGTCAGATTCTATCATTTCTGCTCTGAGTGACGCTATGTCAAGCTGCATTTCACTAGAGATACTGTAGCTTAACGTCTGCAGTGTTCCTGTTGCTCATCTGCTTTTCTACAACTGTTTCATTGATTTTCTTCTCTTTGATAAAAGGTATACATTAAATATTTTTGCAAAGTTTAAGACTTTTACAATTCTAATTAGATTCTTGCAGCTCTTTCACACGTTCACAGCTCTTACAGGAGAAAATGTCATTTCTCACCATTGACTGCATTTTTGCCACTCACTGCTAAAATTCAGAATGCTGTGATGTCATCAGTCTTTATCGATTACATTGTATTTTTTCACGAACTATCTCAAATGTAAATTAATCAATTTAATCTTATAATTTCTGTCTGTGATTTCACTCAAAATACTGAATTTGAACAATATTCCTTTTAGCTGTGTCTGTACTAAATATCATTGGCTTGTAGAATGTTGTGATATCCCCAAGCAGCTGTCACTCAGGGCAACAGGCTAGTAACCAAGGAAAGGACCAGTGTGTATTTTTCTGTTCCATGGTCCTATCAGAGAAGGATATTCTGAATATGTACAATACTTTCACTTTGACGTACATTATATTATACCGTGAAACGCAACATAGGATTTATTTGAGAAAAGTAACCGTATTCACCACTAAATGGAAGAGTAACTATGCCAGAAGTTTGTATTCTGAATACATATTTTTGGTACATATTTTGCTACTTCCCAACACTTCTTATAGTTATTGATTAGTTCCATTTTTTTGTATTTTTGCAAATATTCATGATTAAAAACATTTTAAAATAGTGTGTATATATCCCTCATCATAAAGTGTCACCAGATGGTGAAGTAGGCCCGTGTTAAATGTCTTCTGTTCT
>NW_027315757.1:3636721-3704221 GCF_026437365.1 Eucyclogobius newberryi
GCTGGAAAGGGCTATGGGGCAATTGGCCAGCAGCTTGGTGAAGAAAGATCAACTGTTGAAGCAATTGTTAGAGAATGGAAGAGGCTAAAGATGACTGTCATTCTCCTCTCGAACTGGGGCTCCGCTCCATGCAAGGTCTTACCTTGTGGGGTTCAATGATGATAAGAAAGGTGAGGAATCAGCCCAGAACTACAAGAGGAGCTGGTCAATGACCTGAAGAGAGCTGGGACCACAGTTTCAAAGGTTACTATGGTAACACACTACACCATCTTGGTTTAAAATCATGCATCGCACAGAAGGTTCCTCTGCTTAAGTCAGCACATGTCCAGACCTGTCTGAAGTTTACCAATGACCATCTGGACAATAGGGCAGATGACTGCACTGTGTTAAGGAGAGAATGAATGGGGCCATGACAAACTCCTTCCCTCAGTCAGAGCATTGAAGATGGGGCGTGGCTGAAGATGGGGCGTGGCTCAGTCTTCCAACATGACAATGACCTGAAGCACACGACCAGGAGAACCAAGGAGTGGCTCCATAAGAAGCATATCAAGGTTTTGGAGTGACCGAGCCAGTCTTCAGACATAAATCCAATAGACAATCTTTGAACTGAGCTGAAACTCTGTTGCTCAGCGACAGCCCTGAAACCAGAAGATCTAGAGAAGATCTGTGTGGAGGAGTGGCCAAAGTCCCTGCTGCAGTGTGAGCAAACCTGGTCAAGAACAACAGGAAATGTTTGACCTCTGGAACTGTAAACAAAGGCTTCTGTACCAAATATTAACACAGATTTTCTCATGTGTTCAAATACTTATTTGCAGCAATAACATACTAATACATTATGTAAAAATCATACAATGTGAGGGTGAGAAGGGATTTTCTTTCTTGATGTTTTTATTTTTGTTCACATCTGACAACAAATCTCAGATGTTTGGGCATGTTAAATATAAAAAGAGAGTTATACACCCCTTATTTTGAATTAAATCAAACAACAAATAAAAACAATACCCTGATATTAAAACAACCTAATAGGACTTTTATATGGATTTCCCCTGAACTTGTTATCCTCTTTATTAAGTTTTTTAACTTAGCTTCAGTTTTCAAAGAAACTCAACAAATGCCCAAACTAGTGTCAATCAGACCATCCTCCAACACCAGATTTACTGCTCTTTATATTTACCAAATCTATGTTCCAGACAGAAGCGAAAACTGCAGAGTCTCAGCTTCGTACCAAGCCCAGAGTTTTGGGGTAAATAGGCCCTAATACCGAAAGGTTAACAGTTCTCAAAAAATGGAAATCAGTATACTTTTTACTTCAAAACTTTAACTTGGGTAGATCTTTTAATCTTGTATGTGTACGTTTACTTAACTTCACTTTTACTGACAAAATAGAGTACTTCTTCCACCACTGGTAGTATCTTATTCATTGTTCATTGTTTTATGTTGCACCATAAAGTTTCTACATTTGTGGATTCTATTCATTGGCAGTGGAAATAAACCTTTTCTGATTCTGATTCTGATCTACAAATCTGTTTACTTCTATTAGTGTCACTACTTTTTACCTTTACCTCAGCTATACTCTGCAACCTCTGCTAAAATGTGTTTAAAAGACATGGCATTGTCTTCAAAAGTCCCTAAAACAGTCTGACTGCTTCTTTTGTTCTTGTCTTGGTGCTGCAGTGGACGGAAAATGGTCTGAGTGGTCCTCCTGGGGCCCCTGTCAGGACTTATTTGATCCTGACTACTCCATCAGCTGTACGACCATAGGAGGCAGCCAGCGCCATAAGCGCCTCTGCCTCCACAAGGCACTAGGGGGCGCTTCGTGTCCCATAGGGCCGCTGTCCGAGTCGCGGGTGTGCTACGACGTCGACGGATGTAAAGGTCAGTGAGCGTTTACACACAGTCTTCACACCTGTGGTTGTGCCCTGGGGCAAGACACATATTTGGCCCTCGGAGTTTGCATGAACTTGAGAGAAGCGGAGCTCATTTCATCACATAATGTGTGGGTTTAGTCTGGGCACCCGGAGATGAAGGCAAGCTCTCCACGATGCAGGTGAATGAAATAAAGAAAAAATGCTCTGAGGCTGCATTTCAATATTGAATTTCATCTGATGAATTTGTTCAATTTTGGAAACAAATTGAAAAAGGGAATTTGAGGCATGACTGCAAACATCTCCCAGTTATCAGTCATTGGTTCAAACACTATGTACCATATATGGACTGGCACCATCTCAAGTCCAGCCTCTTCATTCCAGCGTTGAGGGCGGCAAGAGAGTGATCTGGAACGGCCCCTGGGAAAGCTCCCAAAGTCCGGGGGCAAAATATGGGCCTTGATTTGTCAGAAAACAAGTTAAAAACACATCTTGTATGTACACAATGTATTTAGTCTCAATATTCTTTCTATTATATTAGCCTATTAAGCAGTTATTTTCTTTAAAGGGGCACTATGTTACTTTTGTCATGGAGGCTCAATCACCTTCAAGTCTCATGAACATCTTTTAGGTTTTTTTATTTATTAGGAATTCAACAATAACTGATAAGTTGTGACATTGCATCATCATGAGTCTCACATTAATATGTTGGTCCGTCACAATAAGATAAGATAAGATAAGATATTCCTTTATTGTCCCACATGGGGAAATTTCATTGGTGCAACGCAGGAAGATACAGAGGCAGATACAGAAGAAAAGAACAGATCACTTACAGGAAGTCTGAAAAACACTTTCAGTAGAAGATCTCCTATAAATAAAAACACCCATAGACAAATGCATAAATAAATAAATACCATTGCATGTGATCACGACAGTAATTGCACATGAATATGTGTCACGACGGCACATGGATTGCACATGAATTTCACAGTAATTGCACATGAATCACAACAGTAATTGCACATATGACAGAATTGCACATCAGTATTAGGTTAGGTCAGTATTGCGAGTGTTCAGGACTAACAGTGTTTGTTATAAAGTCTGACAGCAGCAGAAGGAAAGACCTACAAAACCTTTCCTTCACACAGCGAGGGTGGATCAGTCTCTCACTGAAGCTGCTCTCCAGAGCGGACATAGTGTCCTGCAGGGGGCAACAGTCATGGTCCAGCATAGATGTGAATCTAGCCAGGACCCTTCTGTCCCCCACCTCCTGCACCGAGTCCAGAGCACAGCCCAGGACGGAGCTGGACTTCTGGATGACTTTGTCCAGTCTCTTCCTCTCCCTCTCTGTGATGCTGCTGCTCCAGCAGGCCACACCTACAGGAGCTGATGCCACCACAGAGTCATAGAAGGTCTTCAGGAGTGGCCCTGTCACTCCAAAAGACCTGAGTCTCCTCAGGAGGTAGAGCCGACTCTGGCTCTTCCTGTACAGTATGTCTGTGTTATGAGTCCAGTCCAGTTTGTGGTTCAGATGAACACCCAGGTACTTGTATGAGTCCACTCTCTCAATGTCCCGTCCCTGGATGTTCACTGGTGAGGGGGCAGTGGGGTGGCGTCTGCGGAAATCCACCACCATCTCCTTGGTCTTCCCCGCATTGATGAGGAGGTGGTTCCGCTGACACTAGTCCACAAAGTCCTGCTCCAGTCCCCTGTCCTCAGCATCATCGTCGTCCGTGATGAGTCCGATGATGGCAGAGTCATCAGAGAACTTCTGCAGGACACAGCTGTCCGTGTCGTGTCTGAAGTCTGCAGTGTAAAGGGTGAAGAGAAAGGGTGCGAGGACAGTGCCCTGGGGCGCCCCCACACTGCAGCTCCGAGTGTCAGACACACAGTCCCAGGCTCTCACAAACTGGGGTCGGTCTGTGAGGTAGTCCAGGATCCACTCTGCCAGGTCATACTCCACACCAGCCGTCTCCAGCTTGTCCCTCAGGAGCAGCGGCTGAATGGTGTTGAAGGCGCTGGAAAGATCGAAGAACAGGATCCTCACAGAGCTGCCAGGCTTTTCCTTCCAGGTGAGAGAGAGAGCGGTGCAGCAGGGAGATGACGGCGTCCTCCACTCCGATGCCAGGCCAATATGCAAACTGCAGCGGGTCCATGGCTGAGCTCACGGTGGAGCGGAGGTGGTCCAGGACCAGCCGCTCCAGTGTCTTCATCAGGACGTGAGAGCCACCGGCCTGAAGCTGTTGAAGTCTTTGGCGCGCAGCGTCTTAGGCACAGGTACCAGACAGGAGGTCTTCCAGACCTGTGGTACCACCCTCAGCTTCAGGCTCATGTTGAAGACATGCTCCATAACTCCACACAGTTCATCTGCGCAGGACTTAAGGAGTCTGGGGCTGATGCCGTCAGGTCCTGCTTCCTTCCTCACTTTAATCCTCTTCAGCTCACTCCTCACCTGTGCTGCTGTGACAGTCAGTGGTTGGCAGGGGGACCGTGTGCTGGGGGGATGGGTGAGTCCAGGCGAAGTGGGGAGCTGATGGTCCAGGGCAGATAAGCGAAGAAGAACAGATGCAGGGCATTGTCCAGTTGTGGAATAGGGAGCATGCAGCTGTGCAGGGGGAGGGACGGGTGATCGATCAAATCTCAAGAAGTGAGCGTTTAAATCATTCACCCACTGTAGATCCCCCTCTGTCTGGGCAGGGGGGATTTTGAAGCCTGAGATGGTTTCCAGGCTTCTCCACACTCCCTGAATGTTCTTTTGCTGCAGCTGCTCCTCCATCCTCCTCTTGTAGCCGGCCTCAGCCTGCCTGATCTTCCTCCTCAGCTCTTTCTGCAGTCCTCAGCTCCTCCTTGTTCCCTGACCTGAAGGCTCTCTTCTTCTCCTTCAGCAGAGTCTTCAGTTCACGGTTAATCCATGGCTTGTTGTTTGGAAAACACCGCACCGTCCGGGAGGGAACAATGTTCTCAAAACAGAAGTTGATGTAGTCCGTGATGCACTCTGTGATGGTGTTGATGTCCTCCCCATGTGGGTCATAAAGCTCAGTCCAGACAGTGGTGCTGAAGCAGTCCCTCAGAGCCTCCTCGCTCTCAGCAGACCACATCCTCACCTCACGGGACACCACAGGCTGCCTGTGCACGATGGGTTCATACACAGGCCTCAGATGTACAAGGTTGTGGTCCGAGCTGCCCAGGGGAGGGAGGGGGGAAGAGGAATAAGCCTCTTTGGTGTTGGCAAAAAACAAGTCCAATGTTCTGTTGGAAGGGAAGAGAGCCTGTGGGTGCTGTGTTTGCAGCCTACAAGTGCAGGAGAGCAGTGCTTCACAAGCATATTCAGCATTGGCAGACGGGGACACATAGACTGCGATCAAAATCACATGTGAGAACTCCCGGGGCAGATAATATGGCCTCATGCCAATAGCCAATAGTTCAATATCCCTGTTACATAGCTGCTCCCTCACTGTGCAGTGTTCGGGTTTGGACCAGCTCGTGTTCACATACACAGCCAGACCTCCTCCTCTTTTCTTTCCCCATTCTCTCATTCTGTCCGCCCGCAGCAGATGAAAATTGTCCAAACCTACAATAGAGTCTGGCATTTCTGCTGTTAACCAGGTCTCTGTGAAAATCAAGACGCTGCTGTCCCTATAAATCCTCTGGGACCGCATGAGGCTCGCTATTTCCGTCATTTTATTTTGAAGGGACCTCACGTTACCCATGACTACGGCGGGAACCGACTTCTCTCTTCTCTCGGAGTTTGCGTCCAGCCCGTCTGCTTCTCTGCGTTTTCCTTAGGATGTCCGCCAGGATAACGTGACGATCTCCGGGTAAGACGAATGTTCTCCGCAGATTCATGAGTTCCTCCTTTGTGTAAACGCGGTACGGCGCCGGCCGGGGGGCGGGGCCGGAGCCGGGGGGCGGGGGCGGGGGGCTCAGAGCCAAGACACATCGCGACGACACGACGAAAACACTCAATCCAGCCAAATAAAGTCAAAACAAGTTAATTTAAAGCGATTCCAGTGCGTGTCCCGATCGTTCGTGAAGTTCCTCGTGTATATAAACATGTACCGACGACACAAGCTTCTTTCCTAAATGTATTGTTTTGTTTCAGCAGCAGCGATTGAGACTGTTGAGAAACTTTACAAAATCCATCTCGTTCCCATTGATCTGTTTGCAGTCCACTCCAATGCTTAACGGGCCAATCACACGGCATTTAGGGCTGGAACCAATCACAGAGCAGCATTGTGGTTTGGGCCAAAGTCAAACCAACCAAACCAAAACGTGCACACGATGGAACTTTGTACATTTGTGGACGAGAAAGAGGACTGTGCTTTTCTGAACACTGGATTTAGATTGTTCTGCTTCTTCTGCTGTTGTGACGATTCGACCAATCAGTGCGAAGTATTTGACTAACGTTCCGATGACTTTTGGGGAGAGACTGATTCATGTGAAGGACTCAGATCAGTCTGGAATGATCCAGGTTATTGTCACGACGGTTTCAAAGAAAAAAGTATAATTTCAACAATTCTGTTGCCGCTTCACAATATTGCAAGAAATATTGTGCATTGTAAGATTGGCATATTGTTACATACATCCCTAGTTCACTAACAAGGACCACACCACCACAATGGAATACGAGGAGGGAATAGTCATTGATAATAATGATGATGACGATGACATCGATAAGAGATCCATAATAGATCCATAATAGATCGATTTGAGATGGCTGGGCAGGGACTCAGGATGGGGTTCCGTGTCATGTGATCTGCCCAGCCCATTCAGAGCCCCCCATCCTTTAGATGATGATGCGTTAAGGGGAAGACAAAAGAGACATGGGGTGGGAGGGTGGGGTCGAGAGAGCAGAATCAACCAGAGATGCTGGGATAGGCCTGTATAAGAAGGGCTTCTGGGTAACTAGAGGTGTGGCTTAAGAGTGGAGGAGTGGTTGCAGGAGGAGGAGGCGTGATCCAGCTCCTGAAACAGATTTTTACAGCGTTCTCATGTCCACACCTACAAAGCACAAAATTGACCACAATGCACCTTGAAAAGTAGTGCCTAGCGCTGGAGTCTCAGGATGTTTTCGGATCAATTCCATGACTGATTCAAATCAGTTTTGATGTTTAAGAGCAGGTCTAAGATGTTGTGTCCCACAGTGAAGGGCCAGTGGACCGGCTGGGCCCCCTGGAGCCTGTGCATGCCACCCTGTGGAGCCGGGTCCCAACGCTCACGCAAGAGGACGTGCACACCAGACTACAAAGACTACAGGTGAGACCGTCTCCAGACCTGCTCCGGACCCGCTCCGGACCTGGTCCGGACCTGCTCCGGACCTGCTCCGGACCTGCTCCGGACCTGCTCCGGACCTGTTCCAGACCTGCTCCAGACCTGCTCCAGACCTGTTCCAGACCTGCTCCAGACCTGCTCCAGACCTGCTCCAGACCTGCTCCAGACCTGCTCCAGACCTGTTCCAGACCTGCTCCAGACCTGCTCCAGACCTGCTCCAGACCTGCTGCAGACCTGCTCCAGACCTGCTTTAGTCCTAGATTAGTCCTGCTTCCCTTCAGTCCTGGTTCAGTCTTGTCTCCTCTCTCTTGCAGTCCCACCATTGGCCTGAGGAATGAGCCTGCCACGTTCTTCGGGGCCCCGCGGGCAGACTGTGGAAGCCCTGCCACTTCGGAGAGCCAGAACTGTGTCAACGCCCCGCCCTGCTCTTGATGGCATCCCCACGACTCACACATGCATTCTGGGAGGTTTAACAGGTCTGCAGTTTTGAACAGGAAGTCAATGGAACTGTTTCTATTATTAAGCTGTTTCAGATCAATATTGTGGTTTATATTGAACAAAATGTAAAATTATGATCTACTCATGGAATACTAGTGCGTTAAAAACGCATAATATCTCTCTAAAGCCCCGATGCATTAGAAGTCATAACAGTGTTTCATTACCGTCGTTTTTATTGATATTGAAAACTTGTGTCCACAAGTCAAACAGTAAATGTCAGTTAGCTACAAATATTAGACTTTGGAACAAATGGAATGGTCATGTCAGACTATGTTTGGGTCTCTCTCTCTCTCTCTCTCTCTCTCTCTCTCTCTCTCTCTCTCGTTTCTGTTCTGTGTTATTTTATGTTATTCTTGTATGCATTGCATCAGCTGCAAACTCTTCTTTGTAACTATGTCTGACTGCATATTCCCTCCCAAATAAATAAAATACCATGAACTGGTTCATCTCTCCACAGATCTGACTTGTAACTTAACATGGTGGCATCACCTGGTGGTCTCCTGGAGATAAATATTTGCACCATTCCAGGCAAAGCAACAACATCTAAGAGACTAGCATGTGGTAGTTATAGCGCCTTTAATGCTCTAGCTTAAAGGTTAAATGTCTAAAACTAAACTGGACATTGAGATTTTAGGGCCCTGGGAGCCAATGTGGCTCTCTGCATGTCAATTTAAAGCACAAACACATGTTCACGTTATAAGGACATGAACACTGCAGTCACAGAGAGCGGCCAGCGGGGGGCAGCAGGAGCACCGAGTCTTCACCACTGCTGTTTGTACTGCAGGGACTGACAAAGAGCAGAGGAATACTCAGACTGTAGTAGTACTAGCAGCAGCAGTAGTACACTGAGGAGACTGAGATGACTTACAGAGTACCTGTTGGGGACCTTGGGGGTGCTGTCGGAGGTCTTCAGGCTCTTCAGGGTCTTCAGGGTGCACTTGCAGTGAGGACACTGCTCATCCACTGCAACACACCAGCTTCACATCATTCCCTAAAGATGCAAACCCCTCACAGAAAGTTGCAGTGCCACCGTCATGATCTTACTCAGAGTTGTATTTTGATATAATATGCATATATTTCAAAAATCCTTTACTTCTACATGACTATCTCTGCCAGGGATGGTATTTTGGTTATCAGGGACAACGGTGGGTCTGATATTGGTCCGATATGGGACCTTTTGTCAATAGTTGGCAAATATATATTTTTTGCACTTGCAGTTTGTTCTCAGCATCAGATTTGTCTTTTCAAACAGATCGTGAATAAACAAAGAAATAGAAGCATAATCAGGCTAAGACGTGTCTGCATGTTTACACTATGATTATTTTATCTATCAAATAAATCATTTTGCTGTAATTTACTCTTTATGGGCTTTACTAAAGACTGCTCTGTTTTTACATCGGGATCATTCAAAATAAAGCCCCAGGTTTTACAGGTAAGGCCGTTTTTAAATGATGAAAACACGTAAATTAAAAGGATTATTAGGCTGAGCAAAAGAATATGTCTGTTTGCCGTAACCCGACCGACCCGGTATAAAACTAGCCGACTGAAAAAAAAATATCAGCATTTTGTTAAAATTTTTTGAAATATTTCGCCGACTCTCTGACCAAAGCGCCGTGTAGAATAAGTTTATAAGTTTATAGCGCTGGTAAACTTATATAACATCCCAAGGGACAGATAACGCATTGTGCAACACATATGTTTCTGTATTAAACAGACCGCGCGGGAGAGAATCTGTATTGTCTTTTACATGTTGATACGGCTCTGTCAGCTCCACTGCCCTGGGCACCGCTCATGTCGTTCTGCATCATGATGTGGCTTCATTTAAATTTGACTTGCGCATTGCATTCTGGGAGGGAAACACTCCCAGCAGCGTCATCACAACAAACATGGTGGCGCCCATGTCCCCCGCATGATCCCCCCCGCTCGCCTTTGCTACCAAAATAAAGGATAACGGCGTACAAAGGTCAATTTTTGATTTTGACAGTTATTACAAATAGTAAATCTAGGTTCCTGATGCTGTGTAGAACCCCAACACAGCATCAGGACTGAACTGGACTGAACTGGACTGAACTGGACTGAGCAGGAACAGCATCAGGACTGAACTGGACTGAACTGGACTGGACTGAGCAGGCGTGACCAGGATTAAATATGATTTAGCCGGACTGACCTGTGCTCTCCGCTGAGGGGCCCGGCTCTGACACACCTAGGGGGCCGCTTGAGGCATTGTCCTCCAGGAGAGGCTGCACAAACAGAACAGTGAGCAGTACAACATCACACAGAACCTGCTCCTGCGAACAGAACCTGCTCAAGCATACAGAACCTGCTCATGCATATATAACCTGCTCCTGTCTACAGACCCTGCTTATGCATACAGAACCTGCTTACAGAACCTGCTCATGCTTACAGAACCTACTCATGCTTACAGCACCTGCTCCTGCTTACAGAACCTGCTCCTGCATAGAGAACCTGCTCTTGCATACAGAACATGCCCACGCATACAGAACCTACTCGTGCATATAGAACCTGCTCCTGTCTACAGACCCTGCTTATGCACACAGAACCTACTCATGCTTACAGAACCTGCTTATGCTTACAGAACCTGCTCCTGCTTACAGAACCTGCTCCTGTATACAGAACCTGCTCCTGCATACATAACTTGCTCCTAAATACAGAACCTGCTCATGCATACAGAATCTGCTCCTGTCTACAGAACGTGCTCATGCATATAGAACCTGCTCCTGTCTACAGACCCTGCTTATGCATACAGAACCTGCTTACAGAACCTGCTTATGCTTAAAGAACCTGCTCCTGCTTACAGAATCTGCTCCTGCATACATAACCTGCTCCTGTCTACAGAACATGCTCATGCATACATAACCTGCTTACAGAACCTGCTCATGCATAGAACCTGCTCCTGTCTACAGACCCTGCTTATGCATACAGAACCTGCTTACAGAACCTGCTCCTGTCTGCATAGAACAGGCTACTGTCTACAAAACCTGCTCCTGCTTACAGAACCTGCTCCTGCTTACAAAACCAGTGCCTGCTTACAAAATCTGCTCCTGTCTACAGAACGTCCTCCTATCTGCATAGAACCTGCTCCTGTCCACACAGAACCTGCAACTGCTTACAGAACCTGCTCCTGTTTACAGAACCTGCTACTGCATACAGAACCTACTCCTGCATACATAACCTGCTCCTGTCTACACAGAACCTGCTCCTGTCCGCACAGAACCTGCTCCTGTCTACAGAACCTGCTTATGTATACAGAACCTGCTTACAGAACCTGCTCAAGCTTACAGAACCTGCTCCTCTACAGAAAGTTCTCCTGTCTGCCTAGACCATGCTACTTTTTACAAAACCTGCTCCAGCTTACAGAACCTGCTCATTCATATAGAATCTGTTCCTGCTTACAGAACCTGCTCATGCATACAGAATCTGCTCCTGTCTACAGACCCTGGTTATGCATACAGAACCTGTTCATGCTTAAAGAACCTGCTCATGCTTAAAGAACCTGCTCATGCTTACAGAACCTGCTTAGGCTTACTGAACCTGCTCCTGCAAACAGAACCTTCTCCTGTCTACAGAACCTGCTCATGCATACATAACCTGCTTACAGAACCTGCTCATGCATAGAACCTGCTCCTGTCTACAGACCCTGCTTATGCATGCAGAACCTGCTTACAGAACCTGCTCCTGTTTACAGAACCTGCTTATGCTTACAGAACTGGCTCCTGTATACAGAACCTGCTCCTGTTTACAGAACCTGCTACCGCATACAGAACCTGTTCCTGCTTACAGAACCTGCTCCTGTCCACACAGAACCTGCTCCTGTCCACACAGATCCTGCTCCTGTCAACACAGAACCTGCTCCTGTCCACACAGATCCTGCTCCTGTCAACACAGAACCTGCTCCTGTCCGCACAGAACCTGCTCCTGTCTACAGAACCTCTCTTTGTATACAGAACCTGCTTACAGAACCTGCTCAAGCTTACAGATCATGCTCCTCTACAGAAAGTTCTCCTGTCTGCCTAGACCATGCTACTTTTTACAAAACCTGCTCCTGCTTACAGAACCTGCTCCTGCATACATAACCTGCTTACAGAACCTGCTCATGCATATAGAATCCGTTCCTGCTTACAGAACCTGCTCATGCATACAGAATCTGCTCCTGTCTACAGACCCTGGTTATGCATACAGAACCTGCTCATGCTTAAAGAACCTGCTAATGCTTAAAGAACCTGCTCATGCTTAGAGAACCTGCTTAGGCTTACTGAACCTGCTCCTGCAAACAGAACCTTCTCCTGTCTACAGAACGTCTCATGCATACATAACTTGCTTACAGAACCTACTCATGCATAGAACCTGCTCCTGTCTACAGACCCTGTTTATGCATACAGAACCTGCTCACAGAACCTGCTCATGCTTACAGAACCTGCTTATGCTTACAGAACTTGCTCCTGTATACAGAACATGCTCCTGCATACAGAACCTGCTCCTGTCTACAGAACCTGCTCATGCATATAGAACCTGCTTCTTCATACAGAACCTGCTCCTGCTTAGAGAACCTGCTTATACTTACAGAACCTGCTCTTGCTTACAGATCATGCTCCTGCTTACAGAACCTGCTTCTGTTTACAGAATCCGCACCTGCTTACAGAACCTGCTTCTGTTTACAGAACCTGCTACTGCATATAGAACCTGCTCCTGCTTACAGAACCTGCTCCTGCATACAGAACCTGCTCCTGTCCACACAGAACCTGCTCCTGTCCACACAGAACCTGCTCCTGTCAACACAGAACCTGCTCCTGTCCGCAAAGAACCTGCTCCTGTCTACAGAACCTGCTTTTGTATACAGAACCTGCTTACAGAACCTACTCAAGCTTACAGAACCTGCTCCTCTACAGAAAGTTCTCTTGTTTGCCTAGACCATGCTACTTTTTACAAAACCTGCTCCTGCTTACAGAACCTGCTCCTGCATACATAACCTGCTTACAGAACCTGCTCATGCATATAGAATCTGTTCCTGCTTACAGAACCTGCTCATGCATACAGAATCTGCTCATGTCTATAGACCCTGGTTATGCATACAGAACCTGCTCATGCTTAAAGAACATGCTCATGCTTAAAGAACCTGCTCATGCTTACAGAACATGTTTAGGTTTACAGAACCTGCTCATGCATATAGGACCTGCTTCTGCATAAGGAACCTGCTCCTGCTTACAGAACCTGCTTATACTTACAGAACCTGCTCTTGCTTACAGAACCTGCTCAAGCTTACCGAACCTCCTCCTCTACAGAAAGTTCTTCTGTCTGCCTAGACCATGCAACTTTTTACAAAACCTGATCATGCATATAGAACCTGCTCCTGCATACATAACCTGCTTACAGAACCTGCTCATGCATATAGAATCTGTTCCTGCTTACAGAACTTGCTCATGCATACAGAATCTGCTCCTGTCTACAGAACCTGTTCATGCTTAAAGAACCTGCTCATGCTTAAAGAACCTGCTCATGCTTACAGAACCTGCTTAGGCTTACTGAACCTGCTCCTGCAAACAGAACCTTCTCCTGTCTACAGAACCTGCTCTTGCATACACAACCTACTTACAGAACCTGCTCATGTATGGAACCTACTCCTGTCTACAGACCCTGCTTATGCATACAGAACCTGCTTACAGAACCTGCTTATGCTTACAGAACTGGCTCCTGTATACAGAACCTGCTCCTGCATACAGAACCTGTTCCTGTTTACAGAACCTGCTACTGCAAACAGAACCTGCTCCTGCTTACAGAACCTGCTCCTGCATACAGAACCTGCTCCTGTCCACACAGAACCTGCTCATGCTTAAAAAACCTGCTAATGCTTAAAGAACCTGCTCATGCTTACAGAACCTGCTTAGGCTTACTGAACCTGCTCCTGCAAACAGAACCTTCTCCTGTCTACAGAACCTGCTCATGCATATGTAACCTGCATACAGAACCTGCTCATGCATAGAACATGCTCCTGTCTACAGACCCTGCTTATGCATACAGACCCTGCTCATGCTTAAAGAACCTGCTCATGCTTAAATAACCTGCTCCTGCTTACAGAACATGTTTAGGTTTACTGAACCTGCTCCTGCAAACAGAACCTTCTCCTGTCCACAGAACCTGCTCATGCATACATAACCTGCATACAGAACTGCTCATGCATAGAACCTGCTCCTGTCTACAGACCCTGCTTATGCATACAGACCCTGCTTACAGAACCTGCTTATGCTTACAGAACTGGCTCCTGTATACAGAACCTGCTCCTGCATACAGAACCTGCTCCTGCATACAGAACATGCTCCTGTCTACAGAACGTCTCATGCATACATAACTTGCTTACAGAACCTACTCATGCATAGAACCTGCTCCTGTCTACAGACCCTGCTTATGCATACAGAACCTGCTCACAGAACCTGCTCATGCTTACAGAACCTGCTTATGCTTACAGAACCTGTTCCTGCTTACAGAACCTGCTCCTCTCCACACAGAACCTGCTCCTGTCTACAGAACCTGCTCATGCTTAAAAAACCTGCTAATGCTTAAAGAACCTGCTCATGCTTACAGAACCTGCTTAGGCTTACTGAACCTGCTCCTGCAAACAGAACCTTCTCCTGTCTACAGAACCTGCTCATGCATACATAACCTGCATACAGAACCTGCTCATGCATAGAACCTGCTCCTGTCTACAGACCCTGCTTATGCATACAGAACCTGCTTACAGAACCTGCTTATGCTTACAGAACTGGCTCCTGTATACAGAACCTGCTCCTGTTTACAGAACCTGCTCCTGTTTACAGAACCTGCTACCGCATACAGAACCTGTTCCTGCTTACAGAACCTGCTCCTGCATACAGAACCTGCTCCTGTCTACAGAACCTGCTCATGCTTAAAAAACCTGCTAATGCTTAAAGAACCTGCTCATGCTTACAGAACCTGCTTAGGCTTACTGAACCTGCTCCTGCAAACAGAACCTTCTCCTGTCTACAGAACCTGCTCATGCATACATAACCTGCATACAGAACCTGCTCATGCATAGAACCTGCTCCTGTCTACAGACCCTGCTTATGCATACAGAACCTGCTTACAGAACCTGCTTATGCTTACAGAACTGGCTCCTGTATACAGAACCTGCTCCTGTTTACAGAACCTGCTCCTGTTTACAGAACCTGCTACCGCATACAGAACCTGTTCCTGCTTACAGAACCTGCTCCTCTCCACACAGAACCTGCTCCTGTCCACACAGATCCTGCTCCTGTCAACACAGAACCTGCTCCTGTCCACACAGATCCTGCTCCTGTCAACACAGAACCTGCTCCTGTCCGCACAGAACCTGCTCCTGTCTACAGAACCTCTTTTTGTATACAGAACCTGCTTACAGAACCTGCTCAAGCTTACAGAACATGCTCCTCTACAGAAAGTTCTCCTGTCTGCCTAGACCATGCTACTTTTTACAAAACCTGCTCCTGCTTACAGAACCTGCTCCTGCATACATAACCTGCTTACAGAACCTGCTCATGCATATAGAATCTGTTCCTGCTTACAGAACCTGCTCATGCATACAGAATCTGCTCCTGTCTACAGACCCTGGTTATGCATACAGAACCTGCTCATGCTTAAAGAACCTGCTAATGCTTAAAGAACCTGCTCATGCTTAGAGAACCTGCTTAGGCTTACTGAACCTGCTCCTGCAAACAGAACCTTCTCCTGTCTACAGAACGTCTCATGCATACATAACTTGCTTACAGAACCTACTCATGCATAGAACCTGCTCCTGTCTACAGACCCTGCTTATGCATACAGAACCTGCTCACAGAACCTGCTCATGCTTACAGAACCTGCTTATGCTTACAGAACCTGCTCCTGTATACAGAACATGCTCCTGCATACAGAACCTGCTCCTGTCTACAGAACCTGCTCATGCATATAGAACCTGCTTCTTCATACAGAACCTGCTCCTACTTAGAGAACCTGCTTATACTTACAGAACCTGCTCTTGCTTACAGATCCTGCTCCTGCTTACAGAACCTGCTTCTGTTTACAGAATCCGCACCTGCTTACAGAACCTGCTTCTGTTTACATAACCTGCTACTGCATACAGAACCTGCTCCTGCTTACAGAACCTGCTCCTGCATACAGAACCTGCTCCTGTCCACACAGAACCTGCTCCTGTCCACACAGAACCTGCTCCTGTCAACACAGAACCTGCTCCTGTCCGCAAAGAACCTGCTCCTGTCTACAGAACCTGCTTTTGTATACAGAACCTGCTTACAGAACCTGCTCAAGCTTACAGAACCTGCTCCTCTACAAAAAGTTCTCTTGTTTGCCTAGACCATGCTACTTTTTACAAAACCTGCTCCTGCTTACAGAACCTGCTCCTGCATACATAACCTGCTTACAGAACCTGCTCATGCATACAGAATCTGCTCCTGTCTATAGACCCTGGTTATGCATACAGAACCTGCTCATGCTTAAAGAACCTGCTCATGCTTAAAGAACCTGCTCATGCTTACAGAACATGTTTAGGTTTACAGAACCTGCTCATGCATATAGGACCTGCTTCTGCATAAGGAACCTGCTCCTGCTTACAGAACCTGCTTATACTTACAGAACCTGCTCTTGCTTACAGAACCTGCTCAAGCTTACCGAACCTCCTCCTCTACAGAAAGTTCTTCTGTCTGCCTAGACCATGCAACTTTTTACAAAACATGCTCATGCATATAGAACCTGCTCCTGCATACATAACCTGCTTACAGAACCTGCTCATGCATATAGAATCTGTTCCTGCTTACAGAACTTGCTCATGCATACATAATCTGCTCCTGTCTACAGACCCTGGTTATGCATACAGAACCTGTTCATGCTTAAAGAACCTGCTCATGCTTAAAGAACCTGCTCATGCTTACAGAACCTGCTTAGGCTTACTGAACCTGCTCCTGCAAACAGAACCTTCTCCTGTCCACAGAACCTGCTCATGCATACACAACCTACTTACAGAACCTGCTCATGTATAGAACCTACTCCTGTCTACAGACCCTGCTTATGCATACAGAACCTGCTTACAGAACCTGCTTATGCTTACAGAACTGGCTCCTGTATACAGAACCTGCTCCTGCATACAGAACCTGCTCCTGTTTACAGAACCTGCTACTGCAAACAGAACCTGCTCCTGCTTACAGAACCTGCTCCTGCATACAGAACCTGCTCCTGTCCACACAGAACCTGCTCATGCTTAAAAAACCTGCTAATGCTTAAAGAACCTGCTCATGCTTACAGAACCTGCTTAGGCTTACTGAACCTGCTCCTGCAAACAGAACCTTCTCCTGTCTACAGAACCTGCTCATGCATACGTAACCTGCATACAGAACCTGCTCATGCATAGAACCTGCTCCTGTCTACAGACCCTGCTTATGCATACAGACCCTGCTCATGCTTAAAGAACATGCTCATGCTTAAAGAACCTGCTCCTGCTTACAGAACATGTTTAGGTTTACTGAACCTGCTCCTGCAAACAGAACCTTCTCCTGTCCACAGAACCTGCTCATGCATACATAACCTGCATACAGAACCTGCTCATGCATAGAACCTGCTCCTGCATACAGAACCTGCTCCTGCATACAGAACATGCTCCTGTCTACAGAACCTGCTCATGCATACATAACCTGCTTACAGAACCTGCTCCTGCATACAGAACCTGCTCCTGTCTACAGAACCTGCTCATGCTTAAAAAACCTGCTAATGCTTAAAGAACCTGCTCATGCTTACAGAACCTGCTTAGGCTTACTGAACCTGCTCCTGCAAACAGAACCTTCTCCTGTCTACAGAACCTGCTCATGCATACATAACCTGCACACAGAACCTGCTCATGCATAGAACCTGCTCCTGTCTACAGACCCTGCTTATGCATACAGAACCTGCTTACAGAACCTGCTTATGCTTACAGAACTGGCTCCTGTATACAGAACCTGCTCCTGCATACATAACCTGCTCCTGTCTACAGAACATGCTCCTGCATACAGAACATGCTCCTGTCTACAGAACCTGCTCATGCATACATAACCTGCTTACAGAACCTGCTCATGCATTGAACCTGCTCCTGTCTACAGACCCTGCTTATGCATACAGAACCTGCTTACAGAACCTGCTTATGCTTACAGAACTGGCTCCTGTATACAGAACCTGCTCATGCATACACAACCTGCTTACATAACCTGCTCCTGTCTACAGACCCTGCTTATGCATACAGAACCTGCTTACAGAACCTGCTCATGCTTACAGTACCTGCTCCTCTACAGAAAGTTCTCCTGTCTGCCTAGACCATGCTACTTTTTACAAAACCTGCTCCTGCTTACAGAACCTGCTCCTGCGTACTGAACCTGCTCCTGCTTACAGAACCTGCGCCTGCTTACAGAACCTGCTCCTGCCTACAGAACCTGCTCCTGTCCACACAGAACCTGCTCCTGTCCAAACAGAACCTGCTCCTGTCAACACAGAACCTGCTCCTGTCCGCACAGAACCTGCTCCTGTCTACAGAACCTGCTTATGCATACAGAACCTGCTTAGAGAACCTGCTCATGCTTACAGAACCTGCTCAAGCTTACAGAACCTGCTTATGCTTACAGAACCTGCTCCTGTATACAGAACCTGCTCCTGTCTACAGAACCTGCTCATGCATATAGAACCTGCTTCTGCATGCAGAACCTGCTCCTGCTTACAGAACCTGTTTATACTTACAGAACCTGCTCTTGCTTACAGAACCTGCTCCTGCTTACAGACCGTGCTCCTGCATACAGAACCTGCTCCTGTCTACAGAACCTGCTCATGCTTAAAAAACCTGCTAATGCTTAAAGAACCTGCTCATGCTTACAGAACCTGCTTAGGCTTACTGAACCTGCTCCTGCAAACAGAACCTTCTCCTGTCTACAGAACCTGCTCATGCATACATAACCTGCATACAGAACCTGCTCATGCATTGAACCTGCTCCTGTCTAAAGACCCTGCTTATGCGTACAGAACCTGCTTACAGAACCTAATTATGCTTACAGAACTGGCTCCTGTATACAGAACCTGCTCCTGCTTTCAGAACCTGCTCCTGCTTACAGAACCTGCTCCTGCATACAGAACCTGCTCGTGTCCACACAGAACCTGCTCCTGTCCACACAGAACCTGCTCCTGTCAACACAGAACCTGCTCCTGTCCGCAAAGAACCTGCTCCTGTCTACAGAACCTGCTTTTGTATACAGAACCTGCTTACAGAACCTGCTCAAGCTTACAGAACCTGCTGCTCTACAGAAAGTTCTCTTGTCTGCCGAGACCATGCTACTTTTTACAAAACCTGCTCCTGCTTACAGAACCTGCTCCTGCATACATAACCTGTCCACAGAACCTGCTCATGCATACATAACCTGCATACAGAACCTGCTCATGCATAGAACCTGCTCCTGTCTACAGACCCTGCTTATGCATACAGAACCTGCTCCTGCATACAGAACCTGCTCCTGTCTACAGAACCTGCTCCTGCATACAGAACATGCTCCTGTCTACAGAACCTACTCATGCATACATAACCTGCTTACAGAACCTGCTCATGCATTGAACCTGCTCCTGTCTACAGACCTTGTTTATGCATACAGAACCTGCTTAGAGAACCTGCTCATGCTTACAGAACCTGCTTATGCTTACAGAACCTGCTCATGTATACCGAACCTGCTCCTGTCTACAGAACCTGCTCATGCATATAGAACCTGCTTCTGCATACAGAATCTGCTCCTGCTTACAGAACCTGCTTATACTTACAGAACCTGCTCTTGCTTACAGAACCTGCTCCTGCTTACAGAACCTGCTCCTGCCTACAGAACCTGCTCCTGTCTACGGAACCTGCTCATGCATATAGAACCTGCTTCTGCATACAGAACCTGCTCCTGCTTACAGAACCTGCTTATACTTACAGAATCTGCTCCTGCTTACAGAACCTGCTTCTGTTTACAGAACCCGCACCTGCTTACAGAACCTGTTCCTGTCTGCATAGAACATGCTACTGTCTACAAAATCTGCTCCTGCGTACAGAACCTGCGCCTGCATACAGAACATTCTCCTGCATACAGAACCTGCTTACACAACCTGCTCCTGCTTGCAGAACCTGCTCTTGCTTACAGAACCTGCTCCTGCTTACAAAACCAGCGCCTGCTTAAAAAATCTGCTCCTGTCTACAGAACGTCCTCCTATCTGTATAGAACCTGCTCCTGTTTACAGAACCTATTTCTGCATACAGAACCTGCTCCTGCTTACAGAACCTGCTCCTGCATACAGAACCTGCTCCTGTCCACACAGAACCTGCTCCTATCCACACAGAACCTGCTCCTGTCTACAGAACCTGCTTATGCATACAGAACCTGCTTACAGAACCTGCTCATGCTTACAGTACCTGCTCCTCTACAGAAAGTTCTCCTGTCTGCCTAGACCATGCTACTTTTTAAAAAACCTGCTCCTGCTCACAGAACCTGCTCCTGCGTACTGAACCTGCTCCTGCTTACAGAACCTGCGCCTGCTTACAGAACCTGCTCCTGCCTACAGAACCTGCTCCTGTCCACACAGAACCTGCTCCTGTCCAAACAGAACCTGCTCCTGTCAACACAGAACCTGCTCCTGTCCGCACAGAACCTGCTCCTGTCTACAGAACCTGCTTATGCATACAGAACCTGCTTAGAGAACCTGCTCATGCTTACAGAACCTGCTCAAGCTTACAGAACCTGCTTATCCTTACAGAACCTGCTCCTGTATACAGAATCTGCTCCTGTCTACAGAACCTGCTCATGCATATAGAACCTGCTTCTGCATGCAGAACCTGCTCCTGCTTACAGAACCTGCTTATACTTACAGAACCTGCTCTTGCTTAAAGAACCTGCTCCTGCTTACAGACCGTGCTCCTGCATGCAGAACCTGCTCCTGTCTACAGAACCTGCTCATGCTTAAAAAACCTGCTAATGCTTAAAGAACCTGCTCATGCTTACAGAACCTGCTTAGGCTTACTGAACCTGCTCCTGCAAACAGAACCTTCTCCTGTCTACAGAACCTGCTCATGCATACATAACCTGCATACAGAACCTGCTCATGCATATAACCTGCTCCTGTCTACAGACCCTGCTTATGCATACAGAACCTGCTTACAGAACCTGCTTATGCTTACAGAACTGGCTCCTGTACACAGAACCTGCTCCTGCATACAGAACCTGCTCCTATTTACAGAACCTGCTACTGCATACAGAACCTGCTCCTGCTTAAAGAACCTGCTCCTGCATACAGAACCTGTTCTTGTCCACATAGAACCTGCTCCTGTCCACACAGAACCTGCTCCTGTCAACACAGAACCTGCTCCTGTCCGCAAAGAACCTGCTCCTGTCTACAGAACCTGCTTTTGTATACAGAACCTGCTTACAGAACCTGCTCAAGCTTACAGAACCTGCTCCTCTACAGAAAGTTCTCTTGTTTGCCTAGACCATGCTACTTCTTACCAAACTTGCTCCTGCTTACAGAACCTGCTGCTGCATACATAACCTGCTTACAGAACCTGCTCATGCATATAGAATCTGTTCCTGCTTACAGAACCTGCTCATGCATACAGAATCTGCTCCTGTCTACAGACCCTGGTTATGCATAGGCAAGGCAAGGCAAGGCAATTTTATTTGTAGAGCACATTTCATACACAAGGCAATTCAAAGTGCTTCACAGCAGGAAAAATGCATTCAAATCACAAAGAAATTACAGAAACAGAAATACAATAACATTAACTAAATTAAAAATTATCAATCCAACTGATTTTCTAAACTAATAAAATCACAAACAAAAGAGAAGAGTGCA
Organism: Eucyclogobius newberryi; assembly: GCF_026437365.1. NCBI lineage: Eukaryota > Metazoa > Chordata > Actinopteri > Gobiiformes > Gobiidae > Eucyclogobius > Eucyclogobius newberryi. Next base: position 3,658,243 of record NW_027315757.1, read on the forward strand.
AAGAAAAAATCCTTTCAGTCATATGCGCAGCTAAACAAAACTGTTTTTAGCTTAGATTTGAACATTGTCAGAGTAGAAGCCTGTCTCACATCTTCAGGAAGAATGTTCCAGATTTTAGCTGCATAAAACTGAAACGCAGATTCCCCATGTTTTGTCCTGACTCTGGGCACCAGCAAGAGGCCGGTCCCTGAGGTCCTCAGAGTCCGAGATGGTTCATATGGCACCAACATATCCAAGATGTACTTTGGTGCTAGGCCATGGAGAGACTTGTACACAAGCAGAGCTGCTTTAAAGTCTATTCTCTGAGCCACAGGGAGCCAGTGCAGAGACCTGAGAACAGGACTAATGTGATCATACTTCCTGGTTCTAGTCAGGACCCGAGCAGCAGCGTTCTGGATGTACTGCAGCTGTTTTACAACTCGTTTGGAGAGACCAGTGAGCAGGCCGTTACAGTAGTCTAATCTACTGGAGACAAACGCATGGATAAGTCTCTCTAAATCTGGTTTTGACAGTATATTTTTGATTTTGGCAATGTTTTTTAGATGGTAAAAAGCTGCTGATGTTATTGATTTGACGTGGCTATTAAAGTTCAAGTCTGAGTCCATTATTACCCCCAGATTTCTAATTTGGTTTGTAGGTTTTAGAGCGAGACTCTGGAGGTGACCGCTAACACTTTCTCTTTGTTTCTGTGGGCCAAAAACGATTATTTCAGTCTTGTCTGAGTTCAGCTGGAGAAAGTTGTTTTGCATCCACACACTGATCTGTTGGATGCAGTGACAGAGTGAATCTACTGGTCCATAGTCACCTGCCGATAGTGAAACATAGATCTGAGTGTCGTCTGCATAATTGTGATAGGACACATTTTCACTGCGTATCAACTGACCTAACGGCAGCATGTAGAGGTTGAAAAGAAGGGGACCCAGGACTGACCCTTGGGGCACTCCACAGGTCAGGGTCATGTGGTCTGAGACACAGCTACCAATTTCAACAAAGTATTTCCTGTCTTCCAGATAGGACCTTAACCAGTTTAGGGCAGTGCCAGTGATGCCCACCCAGTCCTCTAGTCTCTGTAAGAGGATCCCATGATCGACAGTGTCAAAAGCAGCACTCAGATCTAACAGAATTAAGACTGAGGCTTTGCCCGTGTCAGTGTTCAGGCGGATGTCATTTGTCACCTTGACAAGAGCAGTCTCAGTGCTGTGATGAGGTCTAAAACCTGACTGAAAAACATCAAATGAGTTGTTTATTAAGAGGAAATCTGTGAGCTGTTGGTAAACAACCTTTTCAAGGACTTTGCCCAAAAATGGCAGATTAGAGATGGGCCGGTAATGACTCAGTACTGCGGCATCAAGACTGCTCTTCTTTAGGAGAGGCTTTATGACCGCAGTTTTCAAAGACATTGGGAATGTTCCAGATTGAAGCGACATGTTAATTATGTGAGTGAATGGTGCTAACAAACTGTTCAGCACAGACTTTAGAAATCTGGTGGGTAACACATCAAGGCAGCATGTAGATGAACTCAGACTGGTGATGATCTCATGGACAGTTTTGTCAGCTACTGGTGCAAAGTGAGTTAGCTCTAAGTGTCTTGGTGGTTTTAGGGTAATTTTTTGCATTGTGGGATTTATAGCATTTTTAATGCCCTGAACTTTGTCATTAAAGAATAATGCAAACTCATTACACTTGGATGTGGAAATGAGTTCTAACGGCAGCTGAGCTGGAGGGTTTGTTAATCTGTTTACTATGGCAAACAGGACACGCGAGTTGTTACTGCAGCTTCCAATTATTTCAGAAAAATATCTTTCCCTAGTTCTACATAAGATTAGGTTGTACATGTTCAGCTTTTCTTTGTAAATCTCTTTTTGAACCTGGAGCTTTGACTTGCGCCATTTCCGTTCGGCCCTGCGGCACTCCCTTTTCTGTGCCCTGACCGAATCATCATTTCTCCACGGCGCCTTCTGCTTATTTTTAACCATTTTAGCCTTTATAGGGGCGATGGTGTCCAGAACATTCAAAACACTAGATGTAACAGAGTTCAACAAATCATTTACATTAGAACATGAGACATTTTCAAAGTTTATCATTTCCATAAACAGTGCACCTGTGCCATCACTTATGTGTCTCCGCTGAACAACTGCAGGACAAACCGGAGGTTGGGGAGAAACAGACAGGTCAAAGAAGACACAGAAATGATCAGACAGAGCAACATCGATCACATTAACATTTGAAATATTTACCCCCTTTGTAATTATGAGATCTAGAGTGTGTCCTTTGCTGTGGGTGGGGCCTCTCACATGCTGAGTAAGACTGAAGGTTTCAAGGACAGCATCAAGCTCTTTAGCGTTTCTGTCACAAATGTTATCAACATGCACATTGAAATCACCTGTAATGACCAAACCATCAAAGTCTGTGCATATGACTGAAAGCATCTCAGTAAAATCATCAATAAAACTTTGGCAGTGCTGGGGAGGCTTGTATAAAACAATGAAGAGAATGGATGGAGACCGTTTTAGCTCCATTTTAAAGGATACATACTCAAATGATGAAAACACCCCAAAAGACAACCTGCGGGTCATTATTTCATCTCTAAAGACAGCACAGACTCCACCCCCTTTTTTGTTTTCTCGTGTTTCAGATTCAAACTTAAAGTTGGGTGGAGCAGATTCTATCAGAACTACATTTCCTGTGTTTTTGTCAAGCCATGTTTCAGTTAAAAACATAAAATCAAGATTATAAGAAGAAATAAAATTATTAATTAAGAGAGATTTGTTACATAAGGATCTGACATTTAGCACAGCAAGTTTCAGACTAGTTTCAGTGAGACTGGGCTTTATCTTTTCACAGGGAATATGAATCACATTTCTCAGATTGGGCCTGACTCGCATTTTGTTTTTCCATCTGTGTGATGATGTGACTACAGAAATAGCACTAGGGGGGGCTCTTTTTACATAGGGCCCCGGGTTGGTTTGATTTTTAATGTGACAATAAGTCCCGGCAACGCTGAGACCCAGTGCATCCTAGCTATGGGAGATACCAGGTAAAAGGCGAGGTTGGATGGGTGGTGGGGCTTTTGTAGCCAAGGAGAGTTTGGGACCAGGTGAGAGGCGAGGGGGGATGGGTGGTGGGGCTTTTGTTGGTGTAGTCGGCATAGCCCTTGCTATATTGGGCGTGAGTGGAGCCATCTTAATGCCTGATTTGATCAGACTTTCAAAATGGCTGGGAAGGCCCATGGGTGAGAGTGGAGATGAGAAGGAGAATGATGAATCTTTAGTGGGAGTAGATGTTGCAGGGGGAACCCAGGGCTGGTGTGAAGGCAGGGGCGATGACAGGGATGTTGTTGGGCTTGTCACAGATGGGTCCAAGGCCTTTGAAGATTGTTCCTTTGCTGGAGGCGGTGGAGGTGAATGTGGAGCAGCTGGAGCTGAATCCTTTGCTGGTGGTGGTGGAGCAGCTGCTGATGAATCCTTTGGTGGAGGCTGAGGTTGTGGTGCTTTTGATGTTGAAACATTGGCTCGGTCTCTGGCTGATGGAGCAGGAATTCTTCTCTCATTCCTCTCTTCTCTAACTATCTGCTCAGGACCCTGTCCAGGCCCAGTCCAATGCCTCAGAGCGTGGAGCAGGTTCTCTGTCAGCACCCTCACTCCACCTCTGCATAGGTGGGGGCCATTTCTCTTAAACAGGTCCTCTCGTTTTCAGAATAGATAGAAGTTCTCAATATAGTGTAGTCCTCTCGGGGGACACTCTTTGGACAGCCATGTGTTCAGCTGAAGAAGCCGGCTAAACTTGTTTATCCTCCTGTCGATGTTTGGAAGAGGTCCACTTATGAAAGTTTTGATTTCCATTTTATCAAGCACGTCGAATAACTTCAAGAAGTCTTTTTTCAAAACTTCAGTCTGTTCCCGCCGCATGTCCACTGCACCCACGTGCACAATCAGCTGTTTAGCTCCTCCATGCTTAGCCATAATATTTGGAAGGAGTGACGTTATCTCAGAAACAGTGGCGCTTGGAAAAGAATGTGTGTTTATCTTTTCATGCGTCACGTGACTTATCACCCCGTCTCCTATCAAAACAATCCGTGTGACCTTGGCTTTTGGCACAGTTCCTCCTCGCTGTATTTTGGCCACGTCATCTTTCCTTTTTTCATTTAATTCCATCTCTGAAAGTGGTAAAAATCTGTTGGTGAGCTGTGTTTTAGGCGACTTCACGTTATCTTTGTATCGTTTAGGCTTTGCTCCAAGTTTGTTCCAAGAAACAGCCTGGTCTTTCTGGTTTTTAGACAGTTTTGGAAACGACACAGAGTCACTGCGGTTTAGGTTGAAAGTAGCAGTTTTTCTTGTAAAAAGTGTGCTCTTCTTACCGTCGGTTGACACAGGAATGGTATCGTGAAGAACTTTTTCAGATTCCAAAACAAATATCCGTGTTTTCAGCTCATTAATTTCTTGTTGATATTTCCGACAGCGTTCACAGTCTTTCTCACTTCTTCTCCCGGACATGTCGCTGGCGTCAGATATGTCGTTAAAACTGGAAAAATGTTCTTAAAATCCTTGGTTTACTTGAAAAAGTCTAAAGCAAAAATGTTTGGAAGACAAAAACTGATTAAAAAGCAAAATAAATAAGGAAAGCAGCGATAGCAAGCGGAGCGAGCAAAAAAGCGTGTGCACTCTTCGGAAGCAGGTACAAGAACCTGCTCATGATTAAAGAACCTGCTCATGCTTAAAGAACCTGCTCATGCTTACAGAACATGCTTAGGTTTACTGAACCTGCTCCTGCAAACAGAACCTTCTGTCCACAGAACCTGCTCATGCATACATAACCTGCATACAGAACCTGCTCATGCATAGAACCTGCTCCTGTCTACAGACCCTGCTTATGCATACAGACCCTGCTTACAGAACCTGCTTATGCTTACAGAACTGGCTCCTGTATACAGAACCTGCTCCTGTATACAGAACCTGCTCCTGCATACAGAACCTGCTCCTGCATACAGAACCTGCTCCTGCATACAGAACATGCTCTTGTCTACAGAACCTGCTCATGCTTACAGAACCTGCTTATGCTTACAGAACCTGCTCATGTATACCGAACCTGCTCCTGTCTACAGAACCTGCTCATGCATATAGAACCTGCTTCTGCATACAGAATCTGCTCCTGCTTACAGAACCTGCTTATACTTACAGAACCTGCTCTTGCTTACAGAACCTGCTCCTGCTTACAGAACCTGCTCCTGCCTACAGAACCTGCTCCTGTCTACGGAACCTGCTCATGCATATAGAACCTGCTTCTGCATACAGAACCTGCTCCTGCTTACAGAACCTGCTTATACTTACAGAACCTGCTCTTGCTTACAGAACCTGCTTCTGTTTACAGAACCCGCACCTGCTTACAGAACCTGTTCCTGTCTGCATAGCACATGCTACTGTCTACAAAATCTGCTCCTGCGTACAGAACCTGCTCCTGCATACAGAACATTCTCCTGCATACAGAACCTGCTTACACAACCTGCTCCTGCTTACAGAACCTGCTCTTGCTTACAGAACCTGCTCCTGCTTACAAAACCAGCGCCTGATTAAAAAATCTGCTCCTGTCTACAGAACGTCCTCCTATCTGTATAGAACCTGCTCCTGTTTACAGAACCTATTACTGCATACAGAACCTGCTCCTGCTTACAGAACCTGCTCATGCATACAGAACCTGCTCCTGTCCACACAGAACCTGCTCCTGTCCACACAGAACCTGCTCCTGTCTACAGAACCTGCTTATGCATACAGAACCTGCTTACAGAACCTGCTCATGCTTACAGTACCTGCTCCTCTACAGAAAGTTCTCCTGTCTGCCTAGACCATGCTACTTTTTACAAAACCTGCTCCTGCTTACAGAACCTGCTCCTGCGTACTGAACCTGCTCCTGCTTACAGAACCTGCGCCTGCTTAAAGAACCTGCTCCTGCCTACAGAACCTGCTCCTGTCCACACAGAACCTGCTCCTGTCCAAACAGAACCTGCTCCTGTCAACACAGAACCTGCTCCTGTCCGCACAGAACCTGCTCCTGTCTACAGAACCTGCTTATGCATACAGAACCTGCTTAGAGAACCTGCCCATGCTTACAGAACCTGCTCAAGCTTACAGAACCTGCTTATGCTTACAGAACCTGCTCCTGTATACAGAAACTGCTCCTGTCTACAGAACCTGCTCATGCATATAGAACCTGCTTCTGCATGCAGAACCTGCTCCTGCTTACAGAACCTGCTTATACTTACAGAACCTGCTCCTGCTTACAGACCGTGCTCCTGCATACAGAACCTGCTCCTGTCTACAGAACCTGCTCATGCTTAAAAAACCTGCTAATGCTTAAAGAACCTGCTCATGCTTACAGAACCTGCTTAGGCTTACTGAACATGCTCCTGCAAACAGAACCTTCTCCTGTCTACAGAACCTGCTCATGCATACATAACCTGCATACAGAACCTGCTCATGCATAGAACCTGCTCCTGTCTACAGACCCTGCTTATGCATACAGAACCTGCTTACAGAACCTGCTTATGCTTACAGAACTGGCTCCTGTATACAGAACCTGCTCCTGCATACAGAACCTGCTCCTGTTTACAGAACCTGCTACTGCATACAGAACCTGCTCCTGCTTAAAGAACCTGCACCTGCATACAGAACCTGCTCCTGTCCACATAGAACCTGCTCCTGTCCACACAGAACCTGCTCCTGTCAACACAGAACCTGCTCCTGTCCGCAAAGAACCTGCTCCTGTCTACAGAACCTGCTTTTGTATACAGAACCTGCTTACAGAACCTGCTCAAGCTTACAGAACCTGCTCCTCTACAGAAAGTTCTCTTGTTTGCCTAGACCATGCTACTTCTTACAAAACCTGCTCCTGCTTACAGAACCTGCTCCTGCATACATAACCTGCTTACAGAACCTGCTCATGCATATAGAATCTGTTCCTGCTTACATAACCTGCTCATGCATACAGAATCTGCTCCTGTCTACAGACCCTGGTTATGCATACAGAACCTGCTCATAATTAAAGAACCTGCTCATGCTTAAAGAACCTGCTCATGCTTACAGAACATGCTTAGGTTTACTGAACCTGCTCCTGCAAACAGAACCTTCTGTCCACAGAACCTGCTCATGCATACATAACCTGCATACAGAACCTGCTCATGCATAGAACATGCTCCTGTCTACAGACCCTGCTTATGCATACAGACCCTGCTTACAGAACCTGCTTATGCTTACAGAACTGGCTCCTGTATACAGAACCTGCTCCTGCATACAGAACCTGCTCCTGCATACAGAACCTGCTCCTGCATACAGAACATGCTCCTGTCTACAGAACCTTCTCATGCATACATAACCTGCTTACAGAACCTGCTCATGCATTGAACATGCTCCTGTCTCCGGACCTCCTTATGCATACAGAACCTGCTTAGAGAACCTGCTCATGCTTACAGAACCTGCTTATGCTTACAGAACCTGCTCCTGTATACAGAACCTGCTCCTGTCTACAGAACCTGCTCATGCATAAAGAACCTGCTTCTGCATACAGAACCTGCTCCTTTTTGCAGAACCTGCTCCTGCTTACAGAACCTAATTCCTGCCTACAGAACCTGCTCCTTTCTACAGAACCTTCTCATGCATATAGAACCTGCTCCTGCATACAGAACCTGCTCCTGCATACAGAACCTGCTCCTGCATACAGAACATGCTCCTGTCTACAGAACCTGCTCATGCATTCATAACCTGCTTACAGAACCTGCTCATGCATTGAACCTGCTCCTGTCTACAGACCCTGCTTATGCATACAGAACCTGCTTAGAATACCTGCTCATGCTTACAGAACCTGCTTATGCTTACAGAACCTGCTCCTGTCTACAGAACCTGCTCATGCATATAGAACCTGCTTCTTCATACAGAACCTGCTCCTGTTTGCAGAACCTGCTTATACTTACAGAACCTGCTCTTGCTTACAGAACCAGCTCCTGCTTACAGAACCTAATTCCTGCCTACAGAACCTGCTCATGCATACATAACCTGCATACAGAACCTGCTCATGCATAGAACCTGCTCCTGTCTACAGACCCTGCTTCTGCATACAGACACTGTTTACAGAACCTGCTTATGCTTACAGAACTGGCTCCTGTATACAGAACCTGCTCCTGCATACAGAACCTGCTCCTGTCTACAGAACCTGCTCCTGCATACAGAACATGCTCCTGTCTACAGAACCTGCTCATGCATACATAACCTCCTTACAGAACCTGCTCATGCATTGAACCTGCTCCTGTCTACAGACCCTGCTTATGCATACAGAACCTGCTCATGCTTACAGAACCTGCTCATGCTTACAGAACCTGCTTATGCTTACAGAACCTGCTCCTGTATACAGAACCTGCTCCTGTCTACAGAACCTGCTCATGCATATAGAACCTGCTTCTGCATACAGAACCTGCTCCTGCTTACAGAACCTGCTTATACTTACAGAACCTGCTCTTGCTTACAGAACCTGCTCCTGCTTACAGAACCTGCTCCTGCATACAGAACCTGCTCCTGTCTACAGAACCTGCTCATGCATGTAGAACCTGCTTCTGCATACAGAACCTGCTCCTGCTTACAGAACCTGCTTATACTTACAGAACCTGCTCTTGCTTACAGAACCTGTTCCTGTCTGCCTAGACCATGCTACTTTTTACAAAACCTGCTCCAGCTTACAGAACCTGCTCCGGCGTACTGAACCTGCTCCTGCTCACAGAACCCGCGCCTGTCTACAGAATCTGCTCCTGTCCACACAGAACCTGCTCCTGTCCACACAAAACCTGCTCCTGTCAGCACAGAACCTGCTTTTGTATACAGAACCTGCTTACAGAACCTGCTCAAGCTTACAGAACCTGCTCCTCTACAGAAAGTTCTCCTGTCTGCCTAGACCATGCTACTTTTTACAAAACCTGCTCCTGCTTACAGAACCTGCTCCTGCATACATAACCTGCTTACAGAACCTGCTCATGCATATAGAATCTGTTCCTGCTTACAGAACCTGATCATGCATACAGAATCTGCTCGTGTCTACAGACCCTGGTTATGCATACAGAACCTGTTCATGCTTAAAGAACCTGCTCATGCTTAAAGAACCTGCTCATGCTTACAGAACCTGCTTAGGCTTACTGAACCTGCTCCTGCAAACAGAACCTTCTCCTGTCTACAGAACCTGCTCATGCATACATAACCTACTTACAGAACCTGCTCATGCATAGAACCTGCTCCGGTCTACAGACCCTGCTTATGCATACAGAACCTGCTTACAGAACCAGCTTATGCTTACAGAACTGGCTCCTGTATACAGAACCTGCTCCTGCATACAGAACCTGCTCCTGTTTACAGAACCTGCTACTGCATACAGAACCTGCTCCTGCTTACATAACCTGCTCCTGCATACGAAACCTGCTCCTGTCCACACAGAACCTGCTCCTGTCCACACAGAAACTGCTCCTGTCAACACAGAACCTGCTTCTGTCCGCAAACAACCTGCTCCTGTCTACAGAACCTGCTTTTGTATACAGAACCTGCTTACAGAACCTGCTCAAGCTTACAGAACCTGCTTCTCTACAGAAAGTTCTCTTGTCTGCCTAGACCATGCTACTTTTTACAAAACCTGCTCCTGCTTACAGAACCTGCTCATGCATACATAACCTGCTTACAGAACCTGCTCATGCATATAGAATCTGTTCCTGCTTGCAGAACCTGCTCATGCATACAGAATCTGCTCCTGTCTACAGACCCTGGTTATGCATAAAGAACCTGCTCATGCTTAAAGAACCTGCTAATGCTTAAAGAACCTGCTCATGCTTACAGAACCTGCTTAGGCTTACTGAACCTGCTCCTGCAAACAGAACCTTCTCCTGTCCACAGAACCTGCTCATGCATACATAACCTGCATACAGAACCTGCTCATGCATAGAACCTGCTCCTGTGTACAAACCCTGCTTATGCATACAGACCCTGTTTACAGAACCTGCTTATGCTTACAGAACTGGCTCCTGTATACAGAACCTGCTCCTGCATACAGAACCTGCTCCTGTCTACAGAACCTGCTCCTGCATACAGAACATGCTCTTGTCTACAGAACCTGCTCATGCATACATAACCTCCTTACAGAACCTGCTCATGCATTGAACCTGCTTCTGTCTACAGACCCTGCTTATGCATACAGAACCTGCTCATGCTTACAGAACCTGCTCATTTTTACATAACCTGCTTATGCTTACAGAACCTGCTCCTGTATACAGAACCTGCTCCTTTCTACAGAACCTGCTCATGCATATAGAACCTGCTTCTGCATACAGAACCTGCTCCTGCTTACAGAACCTGCTTATACTTACAGAACCTGCTCTTGCTTACAGAACCTGCTCCTGCTTACAGAACCTGCTCCTGCATACAGAACCTGCTCCTGTCTACAGAACCTGCTCATGCATGTAGAACCTGCTTCTGCATACAGAACCTGCTCCTGCTTACAGAACCTGCTTATACTTACAGAACCTGCTCTTGCTTACAGAACCTGCTTCTGTTTACAGAACCCGCACCTGCTTACAGAACCTGTTCCTGTCTGCATAGAACATGCTACTGTCTACAAAATCTGCTCCTGCGTACAGAACCTGCGCCTGCATACAGAACATTCTCCTGCATACAGAACCTGCTCCTGTCCACACAGAACCTGCTCCTGTCCACACAGAACCTGCTCCTGTCTACAGAACCTGCTTATGCATACACAACCTGCTTTCAGAACCTGCTCATGCTTACAGAACCTGCTCCTCTACAGAAAGTTCTCCTGTCTGCCTAGACCATGCTACTTTTTACAAAACCTGCTCCAGCTTACAGAACCTGCTCCGGTGTACTGAACCTGCTCCTGCTTACAGAACCCGCGCCTGTCTACAGAATCTGCTCCTGTCCACACAGAACCTGCTCCTGTCCACACAGAACCTGCTCCTGTCAGCACAGAACCTGCTTTTGTATACAGAACCTGCTTACAGAACCTGCTCAAGCTTACAGAACCTGCTCCTCTACAGAAAGTTCTCCTGTCTGCCTAGACCATGCTACTTTTTACAAAACCTGCTCCTGCTTACAGAACCTGCTCCTGCATACATAACCTGCTTACAGAACCTGCTCATGCATATAGAATCTGTTCCTGCTTACAGAACCTGATCATGCATACAGAATCTGCTCGTGTCTACAGACCCTGGTTATGCATACAGAACCTGTTCATGCTTAAAGAACCTGCTCATGCTTAAAGAACCTGCTCATGCTTACAGAACCTGCTTAGGCTTACTGAACCTGCTCCTGCAAACAGAACCTGCTCCTGTCTACAGACCCTGCTTATGCATACAGAACCTGCTTACAGAACCTGCTTATGCTTACAGAACTGGCTCCTGTATACAGAACCTGCTCCTGCATACAGAACCTGCTCCTGTTTACAGAACCTGCTACTGCATACAGAACCTGCTCCTGCTTACATAACCTGCTCCTGTATACGAAACCTGCTCCTGTCCACACAGAACCTGCTCCTGTCCACACAGAAACTGCTCCTGTCAACACAGAACCTGCTCCTGTCCGCAAACAACCTGCTCCTGTCTACAGAACCTGCTTTTGTATACAGAACCTGCTTACAGAACCTGCTCAAGCTTACAGAACCTGCTCCTCAACAGAAAGTTCTCTTGTCTGGCTAGACCATGCTACTTTTTACAAAACCTGCTCCTGCTTACAGAACCTGCTCCTACATACATAACCTGCTTACAGAACCTGCTCATGCATATAGAATCTGTTCCTGCTTACAGAACCTGCTCATGCATACAGAATCTGCTCCTGTCTACAGACCCTGGTTATGCATACAGAACCTGCTCATGCTTAAAGAACCTGCTAATGCTTAAAGAACCTGCTCATGCTTACAGAACCTGCTTAGGCTTACAGAACCTGCTCCTGTCTACAGAACCTGCTTATGCATACAGAACCTGCTTACAAAACCTGCTCCTGCTTAAAGAACCTGCTCCGGCACACTGAACCTGCTCCTGCTTACAGAACCTGCGCCTGCTTACAGAATCTGCTCCTGTCTACAGAATCTGCTCCTGTCCACAGAGAATCTGCTCCTGTCCACACAGAACCTGCTCCTGTCAGCACATAACCTGCTCCTGTCCGCACAGAACCTGCTGCTGTCTACAGAACCTGCTTACAGAACCTGCTCAAGCTTACAGAATCTGCTCCTCTAGAGAAAGTTCTCCTCTCTGCCTAGACCATGCTACTTTTTACAAAACCTGCTCCTGTATACAGAACCTGCTCCTGCATACAGAACCTGCTCCTGTCTACAGAACCTGCTCCTGTATACAGAACATGCTCCTGTCTACAGAACCTGCTCATGCGTACATAACCTCCTTACAGAACCTGCTCATGCATTGAACCTGCTCCTGTCTACAGACCCTGCTTATGCATACAGAACCTGCTCATGCTTACAGAACCTGCTCATGCTTACAGAACCTGCTTATGCTTACAGAACCTGCTCCTGTATACAGAACCTGCTCCTGTCTACAGAACCTGCTCATGCATATAGAACCTGCTTCTGCATACAGAACCTGCTCCTGTCTACAGAACGTCCTCCTATCTGCATAGAACCTGCTACTGTCTACAGAACCTGCTTCTGCTTACAGAAACTGCTCCTGTTTACATATAACCTGCTCCTGTCTACCGAACCTGCTCCTGCATACAGAACCTGCTTACAGAACCTGCTCCAGCTTACAGAACCTGCTCCTGCTTACAGAACCTGCTTAAAGAACCTGCTCCTGCTTACAGAACCTGCTTACAGAACCTGCTCCTGCTTACAGAACTTGCTCCTGCATACAGAACATGCTCCTTTATACAGAACCTGCTCCTTTATACAGAACATGCTCCTTTATACAGAACCTGGTCATGCTTACAGAACCTGCTCCTGCTTACAGAAACCGCGCCTGCTTACAGAACTCACGCCAGCTTACAGAACCTGCCCCTGCTTACAGAATCTGCTCCTACTTACAGAACCTGCTCCTGCATACAGAACATGCTCCTGCATACAGAACTTGCTCCTGCGTACAGAACCTTCTCCTGCATACAGAACCTGCTTACACAACCTGCTCCTGCTTACAAAACCAGCGCCTGCTTACAAAATCTGCTCCTGTCTACAGAACGTCCTCCTATCTGCATAGAACCTGCTCCTGTCCACACAGAACCTGCTCCTGCTTACAGAACCTGCTCCTGCTTACAGAACCTGCTCCTGTTTACAAAACCTGCTACTGCATACAGAACCTGCTCCTGCTTACAGAACCTGCTCCTGCATACAGAACCTGCTCCTGTCCACACAGAACCTGCTCCTGTCCACACAGAACCTGCTCCTGTCAACACAGAACCTGCTCCTGTCTACAGAACCTGCTTTTGTATTCAGAACCTGCTTACAGAACCTGCTCAAGCTTACAGAACCTGCTCCTCTACAGAAAGATCTCCTGTCTGCCTAGACCATGCTACTTTTTACAAAACCTGCTCCAGCTTACAGAACCTGCTCCGGCGTACTGAACCTGCTCCTGCTTACAGAACCCGCGCCTGTCTACAGAATCTGCTCCTGTCCACACAGAACCTGCTCCTGTCCACACAGAACCTGCTCCTGTCAGCACAGAACCTGTTTTGTATACAGAACCTGCTTACAGAACCTGCTCAAGCTTACAGAACCTGCTCCTCTACAGAAAGATCTCCTGTCTGCCTAGACCATGCTACTTTTTACAAAACCTGCTCCTGCTTACAGAACCTGCTCCTGCATACATAACCTGCTTACAGAACCTGCTCATGCATATAGAATCCGTTCCTGCTTACAGAACCTGCTCATGCATACAGAATCTGCTCCTGTCTACAGACCCTGGTTATGCATACAGAACCTGTTCATGCTTAAAGAACCTGCTCATGCTTAAAGAACCTGCTCATGCTTACAGAACCTGCTTAGGCTTACTGAACCTGCTCCTGCAAACAGAACCTTCTCCTGTATACAGAACATGCTCCTGTCTACAGAACCTGCTCATGCATACACAACCTGCTTACAGAACCTGCTCCTGTCTACAGACCCTGCTTATGCATACAGAACCTGCTTACAGAACCTGCTCATGCTTACAGAACCTGCTTATGCTTACAGAACCTGCTCCAGTATACAGATCCTGCTCCTGCAAACAGAACGTGCTCCTGTCTACAGAACCTGCTCATGCATATAGAACCTGCTTCTGCATACAGAACCTGCTCCTGCTTACAGAACCTGCTTATACTTACAGAACCTGCTCCTGCTTACAGAACCTGCTCTTGCATACAGAACCTGCTCCTGTCTACAGAACCTGCTCATGCACATAGAACCTGTTTCTGCATACAGAACCTGCTCCTGCTTACAGAACCTGCTTATACTTACAGAATCTGCTCCTGCTTACAGAACCTGCTTCTGTTTACAGAACCCGCACCTGCTTACAGAACCTTTTCCTGTCTGCATAGAACATGCTACTGTCTACAAAATCTGCTCCTGCGTACAGAACCTGCTCCTGCATTCAGAACATTCTCCTGCATACAGAACCTGCTTACACAACCTGCTCCTGCTTACAGAACCTGCTCTTGCTTACAGAACCTGCTCCTGCTTACAGAACCTGCTTCTGTTTACAGAACCCGCACCTGCTTACAGAACCTGTTCCTGTCTGCATAGAACATGCTACTGTCTACAAAACCTGCTCCTGCGTACAGAACCTGCTCCTGCTTACAGAACCTGCTCATGCTTACAAAACCAGCGCCTGCTTACAAAATCTGCTCCCGTCTACAGAACGTCCTTCTATCTGCATAGAACCTGCTCCTGTCCACACAGAACCTGCTCCTTTCCACACAGAACCTGCTCCTGTCTACACAGAACCTGCTCCTGTCAACACAGAACCTGCTCCTGTCCACACAAACCTGCTCCTGTCTACAGAACCTGCTTATGCATACAGAAACTGCTTACAGAACCTGCTCCTCTACAGAAAGTTCTCCTGTCTGCCTAGACCATGCTACTTTTTACAAAACCTGCTCCTGCTTACACAACCTGCTCCTGCATACATAACCTGCTTACAGAACCTGCTCATGCATATGGAATCTGTTCCTGCTTACAGAACCTGCTCATGCATACAGAATCTGCTCCTGTCTACAGACCCTGGCCATGCATACAGAACCTGCTCATGCTTAAAGAACCTGCTAATGCTTAAAGAACCTGCTCATGCTTACAGAACCTGCTTAGGCTTACTGAACCTGCTCCTGCAAAAAGAACCTTCTCCTGTCCACAGAACCTGCTCATAGATACATAACCTGCATACAGAACCTGCTCATGCATAGAACCTGCTCCTGTCTACAGACCCTGCTTATGCATACAGACCCTGCTTACAGAACCTGCTTATGCTTACAGAACTGGCTCCTGTATATAGAACCTGCTCCTGCATACAGAACCTGCTCCTGTCTACAGAACCTGCTCCTGCATACAGAACATGCTCCTGTCTACAGAACATGCTCATGCATACATAACCTGCTTACAGAACCTGCTCATGCATTGAACCTGCTCCTGTCTACAGACCCTGCTTATGCATACAGAACCTGCTTACAGAACCTGCTCATGCTTACAGAACCTGCTCATGCTTACAGAACCTGCCTATGCTTACAGAACCTGCTCCTGTATACAGAACCTGCTCCTGTCTACAGAACCTGCTCATGCATATAGAACCTGCTTCTGCATACAGAACTTGCTCCTGCTTACAGAACCTGCTTATACTTACAGAACCTGCTCTTGCTTACAGAACTCACGCCATCTTACAGAACCTGCTCCTGTCTACAGAAAGGGCTTCTGTCTGCATAGACCATGCTACTGTCTACAGAACCTGCTTCTGCTTACAGAACCTGCTCATGCATAAAGAACCTGCTCATGCATACAGAACCTGCTCCTGTCCACATATAACCTGCTCCTGTCTACCGAACCTGCTCCTGCTTACAGAACCTGCTTACAGAACCTGCTCCTGCTTACAGAACCTGCTTACAGAACCTGCTCCTGCTTACAGAACTTGCTCCTGCATACAGAACATGCTCCTTTATACAGAACCTGCTCCTTTATACAGAACATGCTCCTTTATACAGAACCTGGTCATGCTTACAGAACCTGCTCCTGCTTACAGAAACCGCGCCTGCTTACAGAACTCACGCCAGCTTACAGAACCTGCCCCTGCTTACAGAACCTGCTCCTACTTACAGAACCTGCTCCTGCATACAGAACATGCTCCTGCATACAGAACTTGCTCCTGCGTACAGAACCTGCTCATGCATATAGAACCTGCTTCTGCATACAGAACCTTTTCCTGTCTGCACAGAACATGCTACTGTCTACAAAATCTGCTCCTGCGTACAGAACCTGCTCCTGCATTCAGAACATTCTCCTGCATACAGAACCTGCTTACACAACCTGCTCCTGCTTACAGAACCTGCTCTTGCTTACAGAACCTGCTCCTGCTTACAGAACCTGCTTCTGTTTACAGAACCCGCACCTGCTTACAGAACCTGTTCCTGTCTGCATAGAACATGCTACTGTCTACAATACCTGCTCCTGCGTACAAAACCTGCTCCTGCTTACAGAACCTGCTCATGCTTACAAAACCAGCGCCTGCTTACAAAATCTGCTCCCGTCTACAGAACGTCCTTCTATCTGCATAGAACCTGCTCCTGTCCACACAGAACCTGCTCCTTTCCACACAGAACCTGCTCCTGTCTACACAGAACCTGCTCCTGTCAACACAGAACCTGCTCCTGTCCACACAAACCTGCTCCTGTCTACAGAACCTGCTTATGCATACAGAAACTGCTTACAGAACCTGCTCCTCTACAGAAAGTTCTCCTGTCTGCCTAGACCATGCTACTTTTTACAAAACCTGCTCCTGCTTACACAACCTGCTCCTGCATACATAACCTGCTTACAGAACCTGCTCATGCATATGGAATCTGTTCCTGCTTACAGAACCTGCTCATGCATACAGAATCTGCTCCTGTCTACAGACCCTGGCCATGCATACAGAACCTGCTCATGCTTAAAGAACCTGCTAATGCTTAAAGAACCTGCTCATGCTTACAGAACCTGCTTAGGCTTACTGAACCTGCTCCTGCAAACAGAACCTTCTCCTGTCCACAGAACCTGCTCATAGATACATAACCTGCATACAGAACCTGCTCATGCATAGAACCTGCTCCTGTCTACAGACCCTGCTTATGCATACAGACCCTGCTTACAGAACCTGCTTATGCTTACAGAACTGGCTCCTGTATACAGAACCTGCTCCTGCATACAGAACCTGCTCCTGTCTACAGAACCTGCTCCTGCATACAGAACATGCTCCTGTCTACAGAACCTGCTCATGCATACATAACCTGCTTACAGAACCTGCTCATGCATTGAACCTGCTCCTGTCTACAGACCCTGCTTATGCATACAGAACCTGCTTACAGAACCTGCTCATGCTTACAGAACCTGCTCATGCTTACAGAACCTGCCTATGCTTACAGAACCTGCTCCTGTATACAGAACCTGCTCCTGTCTACAGAACCTGCTCATGCATATAGAACCTGCTTCTGCATACAGAACTTGCTCCTGCTTACAGAACCTGCTTATACTTACAGAACCTGCTCTTGCTTACAGAACCTGCTCCTGCTTACAGAACCTGCTCCTGCATACAGAACCTGCTCCTGTCTACAGAACCTGCTCATGCATGTAGAACCTGCTTCTGCATACAGAACCTGCTCCTGCTTACAGAACCTGCTTATACTTACAGAACCTGCTCCTGCATACAGAACATTCTCCTGCATACAGAACCTGCTTACAGAACCTGCTCCTGCTCATGCATACAGAACCAGCTCCTGTCCACACAGAACCTGCTCCTGTCCACACAGAACCTGCTCCTGTCCACACAGAACCTGCTCCTGTCTACAGAACCTGCTTATGCATACAGAACCTGCTTACAGAACCTGCTCATGCTTACAGAACCTGCTCCTCTACAGAAAGTTCTCCTGTCTGCCTAGACCATGCTACTTTTTACAAAACCTGCCCCTGCTTACAGAACCTGCTCCTGCATACTGAACCTGCTCCTGCTTACAGAACCTGCGCCTGCTTACAGAATCTGCTCCTGTCTACAGAACGTCCTCCTATCTGCATAGAACCTGCTACTGTCTACAGAACCTGCTTCTGCTTACAGAACCTGCTCATGCATAAAGAACCTGCTCATGCATACAGAACCTGCTCCTGTCCACATATAACCTGTTCCTGTCTACCGAAACTGCTCCTTTATACAGAACCTGCTTACAGAACCTGCTCCAGCTTACAGAACCTGCTCCTGCTTACAGAACCTGCTTAAAGAACCTGCTCCTGCTTACAGAACCTGCTCCTGCATACAGAACATGCTCCTTTATACAGAACCTGCTCCTGCATACAGAACATGCTCCTTTATACAGAACCTGCTCCTGCTTACAGAAACCGCGCCTGCTTACAGAACTCACGCCATCTTACAGAACCTGCTCCTGTCTACAGAAAGGGCTTCTGTCTGCACAGACCATGCTACTGTCTACAAAACTTGCTCCAGCTTACAGAACCTGCCCCTGCTTACAGAACCTGCTCCTACTTACAGAACCTGCTTCTGTCTACAAAACCTGCTCCTGCGTACACAACCTGCTCCTGCTTACAGAACCTGCTCATGCTTACAAAACCAGCGCCTGCTTACAAAATCTGCTCCCGTCTACAGAACGTCCTTCTATCTGCATAGAACCTGCTCCTGTCCACACAGAACCTGCTCCTGTCCACACAGAACCTGCTCCTGTCTACACAGAACCTGCTCCTGTCAACACAGAACCTGCTACTGTCCACACAAACCTGCTCCTGTCTACAGAACCTGCTTATGCATACAGAACCTGATTACAGAACCTGCTCCTCTACAGAAAGTTCTCCTGTCTGCCTAGACCATGCTACTTTTTACAAAACCTGCTCCTGCTTACAGAACCTGCTCCTGCATTCATAACCTGCTTACAGAACCTGCTCATGCATATAGAATCTGTTCCTGCTTACAGAACCTGCTCATGCATACAGAATCTGCTCCTGTCTACAGACCCTGGTTATGCATACAGAACCTGCTCATGCTTAAAGAACCTGCTAATGCTTAAAGAACCTGCTCATGCTTACAGAACCTGCTTAGGCTTACTGAACCTGCTCCTGCAAACAGAACCGTCTCCTGTCCACAGAACCTGCTCATGCATACATAACCTGCATACAGAACCTGCTCATGCATAGAACCTGCTCCTGTCTACAGACCCTGCTTATGCATACAGACCCAGAACCTGCTCCTCTACAGAAAGTTCTCCTGTCTGCCTAGACCATGCTACTTTTTACAAAACCTGCTCCTGCTTACAGAACCTGCTCCTGCATTCATAACCTGCTTACAGAACCTGCTCATGCATATAGAATCTGTTCCTGCTTACTGAACCTGCTTCTGCAAACAGAACCTTCTCCTGTATACAGAACATGCTCCTGTCTACAGAACCTGCTCATGCATACACAACCTGCTTACAGAACCTGCTCCTGTCTACAGACCCTGCTTATGCATACAGAACCTGCTTACAGAACCTGCTCATGCTTACAGAACCTGCTTATGCTTACAGAACATGCTCCAGTATACAGAACCTGCTCCTGCAAACCGAACCTGCTCCTGTCTACAGAACCTGCTCATGCATATAGAACCTGCTTCTGCATACAGAACCTGCTCCTGCTTACAGAACCTGCTTATACTTACAGAACCTGCTCTTGCTTACAGAACCTGCTCCTGCTTACAGAACCTGCTCCTGCATACAGAACCTGCTCCTGTCTACAGAACCTGCTCATGCACATAGAACCTGTTTCTGCATACAGAACCTGCTCCTGCTTACAGAACCTGCTTATACTTACAGAATCTGCTCCTGCTTACATAACCTGCTTCTGTTTACAGAACCCGCACCTGCTTACAGAACCTGTTCCTGTCTGCATAGAACATGCTACTGTCTACAAAATCTGCTCCTGCGTACAGAACCTGCTCCTGCATTCAGAACATTCTCCTGCATACAGAACCTGCTTACACAACCTGCTCCTGCTTACAGAACCTGCTCTTGCTTACAGAACCTGCTCCTGCTTACAGAACCTGCTTCTGTTTACAGAACCCGCACCTGCTTACAGAACCTGTTCCTGTCTGCATAGAACATGCTACTGTCTACAAAACCTGCTCCTGCGTACACAACCTGCTCCTGCTTACAGAACCTGCTCATGCTTACAAAACCAGCGCCTGCTTACAAAATCTGCTCCCGTCTACAGAACGTCCTTCTATCTGCATAGAACCTGCTCCTGTCCACACAGAACCTGCTCCTGTCCACACATAATCTGCTCCTGTCTACACAGAACCTTCTCCTGTCAACACAGAACCTGCTCCTGTCCACCCAAACCTGCTCCTGTCTACAGAAACTGCTTACAGAACCTGCTCCTCTACAGAAAGTTCTCCTGTCTGCCTGGACCATGCTACTTTTTACAAAACCTGCTCCTGCTTACAGAACCTGCTCCTGCATACATAACCTGCTTACAGAACCTGCTCATGCATATGGAATCTGTTCCTGCTTACAGAACCTGCTCATGCATACAGAATCTGCTCCTGTCTACAGACCCTGGCCATGCATACAGAACCTGCTCATGCTTAAAGAACCTGCTAATGCTTAAAGAACCTGCTCATGCTTACAGAACCTGCTTAGGCTTACTGAACCTGCTCCTGCAAACAGAACCTTCTCCTGTCCACAGAACCTGCTCATAGATACATAACCTGCATACAGAACCTGCTCATGCATAGAACCTGCTCCTGTCTACAGACCCTGCTTATGCATACAGACCCTGCTTACAGAACCTGCTTATGCTTACAGAACTGGCTCCTATATACAGAACCTGCTCCTGCATACAGAACCTGCTCCTGTCTACAGAACCTGCTCCTGCATACAGAACATGCTCCTGTCTACAGAACCTGCTCATGCATACATAACCTGCTTACAGAACCTGCTCATGCATTGAACCTGCTCCTGTCTACAGAACATGCTCCTGTCTACAGAACCTGCTCATGCATACAGAACCTGATTACAGAACCTGCTCCTCTACAGAAAGTTCTCCTGTCTGCCTAGACCATGCTACTTTTTACAAAACCTGCTCCTGCTTACAGAACCTGCTCCTGCATTCATAACCTGCTTACAGAACCTGCTCATGCATATATAATCTGTTCCTGCTTACAGAACCTGCTCATGCATACAGAATCTGCTCCTGTCTACAGACCCTGGTTATGCATACAGAACCTGCTCATGCTTAAAGAACCTGCTAATGCTTAAAGAACCTGCTCATGCTTACAGAACCTGCTTAGGCTTACTGAACCTGCTCCTGCAAACAGAACCTTCTCCTGTCCACAGAACCTGCTCATGCATACATAACCTGCTTACAGAAACTGCTCATGCATAGAACCTGCTCCTGTCTACAGACCCTGCTTATGCATACAGACCCAGAACCTGCTCCTCTACAGAAAGTTCTCCTGTCTGCCTAGACAATGCTACTTTTTACAAAACCTGCTCCTGCTTACAGAACCTGCTCCTGCATTCATAACCTGCTTACAGAACCTGCTCATGCATATAGAATCTGTTCCTGCTTACTGAACCTGCTCCTGCAAACAGAACCTTCTCCTGTATACAGAACATGCTCCTGTCTACAGAACCTGCTCATGCATACACAACCTGCTTACAGAACCTGCTCCTGTCTACAGACCCTGCTTATGCATACAGAACCTGCTTACAGAACCTGCTCATGCTTACAGAACCTGCTTATGCTTACAGAACCTGCTCCAGTATACAGAACCTGCTCCTGCAAACAGAACCTGCTCCTGTCTACAGAACCTGCTCATGCATATAGAACCTGCTTCTGCATACAGAACCTGCTCCTGCTTACAGAACCTGCTTATACTTACAGAACCTGCTCTTGCTTACAGAACCTGCTCCTGCTTACAGAACCTGCTCCTGCATGCAGAACCTGCTCCTGTCTACAGAACCTGCTCATGCACATAGAACCTGTTTCTGCATACAGAACCTGCTCCTGCTTACAGAACCTGCTTATACTTACAGAATCTGCTCCTGCTTACATAACCTGCTTCTGTTTACAGAACCCGCACCTGCTTACAGAACCTGTTCCTGTCTGCATAGAACATGCTACTGTCTACAAAATCTGCTCCTGCGTACAGAACCTGCTCCTGCATTCAGAACATTCTCCTGCATACAGAACCTGCTTACACAACCTGCTCCTGCTTACAGAACCTGCTCTTGCTTACAGAACCTGCTCCTGCTTACAGAACCTGCTTCTGTTTACAGAACCCGCACCTGCTTACAGAACCTGTTCCTGTCTGCATAGAACATGCTACTGTCTACAAAACCTGCTCCTGCGTACACAACCTGCTCCTGCTTATAGAACCTGCTCATGCTTACAAAACCAGCGCCTGCTTACAAAATCTGCTCCCGTCTACAGAACGTCCTTCTATCTGCATAGAACCTGCTCCTGTCCACACAGAACCTGCTCCTGTCTACACAGAACCTGCTCCTGTCAACACAGAACCTGCGCCTGTCCACCCAAACCTGCTCCTGTCTACAGAACCTGCTTATGCATACAGAAACTGCTTACAGAACCTGCTCCTCTACAGAAAGTTCTCCTGTCTGCCTAGACCATGCTACTTTTTACAAAACCTGCTCCTGCTTACAGAACCTGCTCCTGCATACATAACCTGCTTACAGAACCTGCTCATGCATATGGAATCTGTTCCTGCTTACAGAACCTGCTCATGCATACAGAATCTGCTCCTGTCTACAGACCCTGGCCATGCATACAGAACCTGCTCATGCTTAAAGAACCTGCTAATGCTTAAAGAACCTGCTTAGGCTTACTGAACCTGCTCCTGCAAACAGAACCTTCTCCTGTCCACAGAACCTGCTCATAGATACATAACCTGCATACAGAACCTGCTCATGCATAGAACCTGCTCCTGTCTACAGACCCTGCTTATGCATACAGACCCTGCTTACAGAACCTGCTTATGCTTACAGAACTGGCTCCTGTATACAGAACCTGCTCCTGCATACAGAACCTGCTCCTGTCTACAGAACCTGCTCCTGCATACAGAACATGCTCCTGTCTACAGAACCTGCTCATGCATACATAACCTGCTTACAGAACCTGCTCATGCATTGAACCTGCTCCTGTCTACAGACCCTGCTTATGCATACAGAACCTGCTTACAGAACCTGCTCATGCTTACAGAACCTGCTCATGCTTACAGAACCTGCCTATGCTTACAGAACCTGCTCCTGTATACAGAACCTGCTCCTGTCTACAGAACCTGCTCATGCATATAGAACCTGCTTCTGCATACAGAACTTGCTCCTGCTTACAGAACCTGCTTATACTTACAGAACCTGCTCTTGCTTACAGAACCTGCTCCTGCTTACAGAACCTGCTCCTGCATACAGAACCTGCTCCTGTCTACAGAACCTGCTCATGCATGTAGAACCTGCTTCTGCATACAGAACCTGCTCCTGCTTACAGAACCTGCTTATACTTACAGAACCTGCTCCTGCATACAGAACATTCTCCTGCATACAGAACCTGCTTACAGAACCTGCTCCTGCTTACAGAACCTGCTCATGCATACAGAACCTGCTCCTGTCCACACAGAACCTGCTCCTGTCCACACAGAACCTTCTCCTGTCCACACAGAACCTGCTCCTGTCTACAGAACCTGCTTATGCATACAGAACCTGCTTACAGAACCTGCTCATGCTTACAGAACCTGCTCCTCTACAGAAAGTTCTCCTGTCTGCCTAGACCATGCTACTTTTTACAAAACCTGCTCCTGCTTACAGAACCTGCTCCTGCATACTGAACCTGCTCCTGCTTACAGAACCTGCGCCTGCTTACAGAATCTGCTCCTGTCTACAGAACCTGCTTCTGCTTACAGAACCTGCTCATGCATAAAGAACCTGCTCATGCATACAGAACCTGCTCCTGTCCACATATAACCTGTTCCTGTCTACCGAACCTGCTCCTTTATACAGAACCTGCTTACAGAACCTGCTCCAGCTTACAGAACCTGCTCCTGCTTACAGAACCTGCTTAAAGAACCTGCTCCTGCTTACAGAACCTGCTCCTGCATACAGAACATGCTCCTTTATACAGAACCTGCTCCTGCATACAGAACATGCTCCTTTATACAGAACCTGGTCATGCTTACAGAACGTGCTCCTGCTTACAGAAACCGCGCCTGCTTACAGAACTCACGCCATCTTACAGAACCTGCTCCTGTCTACAGAAAGGGCTTCTGTCTGCACAGACCATGCTACTGTCTACAAAACTTGCTCCAGCTTACAGAACCTGCCCCTGCTTACAGAACCTTTTCCTACTTACAGAACCTGCTTCTGTCTACAAAACCTGCTCCTGCGTACAAAACCTGCTCCTGCTTACAGAACCTGCTCATGCTTACAAAACCAGCGCCTGCTTACAAAATCTGCTCCCGTCTACAGAACGTCCTTCTATCTGCATAGAACCTGCTCCTGTCCACACAGAACCTGTTCCTGTCCACACAGAACCTGCTCCTGTCTACACAGAACCTGCTCCTGTCAACACAGAACCTGCTCCTGTCCACACAAACCTGCTCCTGTCTACAGAACCTGCTTATGCATACAGAACCTGATTACAGAACCTGCTCCTCTACAGAAAGTTCTCCTGTCTGCCTAGACCATGCTACTTTTTACAAAACCTGCTCCTGCTTACAGAACCTGCTCCTGCATACATAACCTGCTTACAGAACCTGCTCATGCATATGGAATCTGTTCCTGTTTACAGAACCTGCTCATGCATACAGAATCTGCTCCTGTCTACAGACCCTGGCCATGCATACAGAACCTGCTCATGCTTAAAGAACCTGCTAATGCTTAAAGAACCTGCTCATGCTTACATAACCTGCTTAGGCTTACTGAACCTGCTCCTGCAAACAGAACCGTCTCCTGTCCACAGAACCTGCTCATGCATACATAACCTGCATACAGAACCTGCTCATGCATATAGAACCTGCTTCTGCATACAGAACCTGCTCCTGTCTACAGAACGTCCTCCTATCTGCATAGAACCTGCTACTGTCTAAAGAACCTGCTTCTGCTTACAGAACCTGCTCATGCATAAAGAACCTGCTCATGCATACAGAACCTGCTCCTGTCCACATATAACCTGCTCCTGTCTACCGAACCTGCTCCTGCATACAGAACCTGCTTACAGAACCTGCTCCAGCTTACAGAACCTGCTCCTGCTTACAGAACCTGCTTACAGAACCTGCTCCTGCTTACAGAACCTGCTTACAGAACCTGCTCCTGCTTACAGAACCTGCTCCTGCATACAGAACATGCTCCTTTATACAGAACCTGCTCCTTTATACAGAACATGCTCCTTTATACAGAACCTGGTCATGCTTACAGAACCTGCTCCTGCTTACAGAAACCGCGCCTGCTTACAGAACTCACGCCATCTTACAGAACCTGCTCCTGCCTACAGAAAGGGCTTCTGTCTGCATAGACCATGCTACTGTCTACAGAACCTGCTTCTGCTTACAGAACCTGCTCATGCATAAAGAACCTGCTCATGCATACAGAACCTGCTCCTGTCCACATATAACCTGCTCCTGTCTAAAGAACCTGCTCCTGCATACAGAACCTGCTTACAGAACCTGCTCCAGCTTACAGAACCTGCTCCTGCTTACAGAACCTGCTTACAGAACCTGCTCCTGCTTACAGAACCTGCTTACAGAACCTGCTCCTGCTTACAGAACTTGCTCCTGCATACAGAACATGCTCCTTTATACAGAACCTGCTCCTTTATACAGAACATGCTCCTTTATACAGAACCTGGTCATGCTTACAGAACCTGCTCCTGCTTACAGAAACCGCGCCTGCCTACAGAACTCACGCCAGCTTACAGAACCTGCCCCTGCTTACAGAACTTGCTCCTGCGTACAGAACCTTCTCCTGCATACAGAACATTCTCCTGCATACAGAACCTGCTTACACAACCTGCTCCTGCTTACAAAACCAGCGCCTGCTTACAAAATCTGCTCCTGTCTACAGAAAGTCCTCCTATCTGCATAGAACCTGCTCCTGTCCACACAGAACCTGCTCCTGCTTACAGAACCTGCTCCTGTTTACAAAACCTGCTACTGCATACAGAACCTGCTCCTGCTTACAGACCCCGCTCCTGCATACAGAACCTGCTCCTGTCCACACAGAACCTGCTCCTGTCCACACAGAACCTGCTCCTGTCAACACAGAACCTGCTCCTGTCCGCACAGAACCTGCTCCTGTCTACAGAACCTGCTTTTGTATTCAGAACCTGCTTACAGAACCTGCTCAAGCTTACAGAACCTGCTCCTCTACAGAAAGTTCTCCTGTCTGCCTAGACCATGCTACTTTTTACAAAACCTTCTCCTGCTTACAGAACCTGCTCCTGTATACATAACCTGCTTACAGAACCTGCTCATTCATATGGAATCTGTTCCTGCTTACAGAACTTGCTCATGCATACAGAATCTGCTCCTGTCTACAGACCCTGGTTATGCATACAGAACCTGTTCATGCTTAAAGAACCTGCTCATGCTTAAAGAACCTGCTCATGCTTACAGAACCTGCTTAGGCTTACTGAACCTGCTCCTGCAAACAGAACCTTCTCCTGTCTACAGACCCTGCTTATGCATACAGAACCTGCTTACAGAACCTGCTCATGCTTACAGAACCTGCTTATGCTTACAGAACCTGCTCCAGTATACAGAACCTGCTCCTGCAAACAGAACGTGCTCCTGTCTACAGAACCTGCTCATGCATATAGAACCTGCTTCTGCATACAGAACTTGCTCCTGCTTACAGAACCTGCTTATACTTACAGAACCTGCTCCTGCTTACAGAACCTGCTCCTGCATACAGAACCTGCTCCTGTCTACAGAACCTGCTCATGCACATAGAACCTGTTTCTGCATACAGAACATGCTCCTGCTTACAGAACCTGCTTATACTTACATAATCTGCTCCTGCTTACAGAACCTGCTTCTGTTTACAGAACCCGCACCTGCTTACAGAACCTTTTCCTGTCTGCATAGAACATGCTACTGTCTACAAAATCTTCTCCTGCGTACAGAACCTGCTCCTGCATTCAGAACATTCTCCTGCATGCAGAACCTGCTTACACAACCTGCTCCTGCTAACAGAACCTGCTCTTGCTTACAGAACCTGCTCCTGCTTACAGAACCTGCTTCTGTTTGCAGAACCCGCACCTGCTTACAGAACCTGTTCCTGTCTGCATAGAACATGCTACTGTCTACAAAACCTGCTCCTGCGTACAGAACCTGCTCCTGCTTACAGAACCTGCTCATGCTTACAAAACCAGCGCCTGCTTACAAAATCTGCTCCCGTCTACAGAACGTCCTTCTATCTGCATAGAACCTGCTCCTGTCCACACAGAACCTGCTCCTTTCCACACAGAACCTGCTCCTGTCTACACAGAACCTGCTCCTGTAAACACAGAACCTGCTCCTGTCCACACAAACCTGCTCCTGTCTACAGAACCTGCTTATGCATACAGAAACTGCTTACAGAACCTGCTCCTCTACAGAAAGTTCTCCTGTCTGCCTAGACCATGCTACTTTTTACAAAACCTGCTCCTGCTTACAGAACCTGCTCCTGCATACATAACCTGCTTACAGAACCTGCTCATGCATATGGAATCTGTTCCTGCTTACAGAACCTGCTCATGCATACAGAATCTGCTCCTGTCTACAGACCCTGGCCATGCATACAGAACCTGCTCATGCTTAAAGAACCTGCTAATGCTTAAAGAACCTGCTCATGCTTACAGAACCTGCTTAGGCTTACTGAACCTGCTCCTGCAAACAGAACCTTCTCCTGTCCACAGAACCTGCTCATAGATACATAATCTGCATACAGAACCTGCTCATGCATAGAACCTGCTCCTGTCTACAGACCCTGCTTATGCATACAGACGCTGCTTACAGAACCTGCTTATGCTTACAGAACTGGCTCCTGTATACAGAACCTGCTCCTGCATACAGAACCTGCTCCTGTCTACAGAACCTGCTCCTGCATACAGAACATGCTCCTGTCTACAGAACCTGCTCATGCATACATAACCTGCTTACAGAACCTGCTCATGCATTGAACCTGCTCCTGTCTACAGACCCTGCTTATGCATACAGAACCTGCTTTCAGAACCTGCTCATGCTTACAGAACCTGCTCATGCTTACAGAACCTGCCTATGCTTACAGAACCTGCTCCTGTATAAAGAACCTGCTCCTGTCTACAGAACCTGCTCATGCATATAGAACCTGCTTCTGCATACAGAACTTGCTCCTGCTTACAGAACCTGCTTATACTTACAGAACCTGCTCTTGCTTACAGAACCTGCTCCTGCTTACAGAACCTGCTCCTGCATACAGAACCTGCTCCTGTCTACAGAACCTGCTCATGCATGTAGAACCTGCTTCTGCATACAGAACCTGCTCCTGCTTACAGAACCTGCTTACAGAACCTGCTCCTGCTTACAGAACCTGCTCATGCATACAGAACCAGCTCCTGTCCACACAGAACCTGCTCCTGTCCACACAGAACCTGCTCCTGTCCACACAGAACCTGCTCCTGTCTACAGAACCTGCTTATGCATACAGAACCTGCTTACAGAACCTGCTCATGCTTACAGAACCTGCTCCTCTACAGAAAGTTCTCCTGTCTGCCTAGACCATGCTACTTTTTACAAAACCTGCTCCTGCTTACAGAACCTGCTCCTGCATACTGAACCTGCTCCTGCTTACAGAACCTGCGCCTGCTTACAGAATCTGCTCCTGTCTACAGAACGTCCTCCTATCTGCATAGAACCTGCTACTGTCTACAGAACCTGCTTCTGCTTACAGAACCTGCTCATGCATAAAGAACCTGCTCATGCATACAGAACCTGCTCCTGTCCACATATAACCTGTTCCTGTCTACCGAACCTGCTCCTTTATACAGAACCTGCTTACAGAACCTACTCCAGCTTACAGAACCTGCTCCTGCTTACAGAACCTGCTTAAAGACCTGCTCCTGCTTACAGAACCTGCTCCTGCATACAGAACATGCTCCTTTATACAGAACCTGCTCCTGCATACAGAACATGCTCCTTTATACAGAACCTGGTCATGCTTACAGAACATGCTCCTGCTTACAGAAACCGCGCCTGCTTACAGAACTCACACCATCTTACAGAACCTGCTCCTGTCTACAGAAAGGGCTTCTGTCTGCACAGACCATGCTACTGTCTACAAGACTTGCTCCAGCTTACAGAACCTGCCCCTGCTTACAGAACCTGCTCCTACTTACAGAACCTGCTTCTGTCTACAACACCTGCTCCTGCGTACACAACCTGCTCCTGCTTACAGAACCTGCTCATGCTTACAAAACCAGCGCCTGCTTACAAAATCTGCTCCCGTCTACAGAACGTCCTTCTATCTGCATAGAACCTGCTCCTGTCCACACAGAACCTGCTCCTGTCCACACAGAACCTGCTCCTGTCTACACAGAACCTGCTCCTGTCAACACAGAACCTGCTCCTGTCCACACAAACCTGCTCCTGTCTACAGAACCTGCTTATGCATACAGAACCTGATTACAGAACCTGCTCCTCTACAGAAAGTTCTCCTGTCTGCCTAGACCATGCTACTTTTTACAAAACCTGCTCTTGCTTACAGAACCTGCTCATGCATTCATAACCTGCTTACAGAACCTGCTCATGCATATAGAATCTGTTCCTGCTTACAGAACCTGCTCATGCATACAGAATCTGCTCCTGTCTACAGACCCTGGTTATGCATACAGAACCTGCTCATGCTTAAAGAACCTGCTAATGCTTAAAGAACCTGCTCATGCTTACAGAACCTGCTTAGGCTTACTGAACCTGCTCCTGCAAACAGAACCGTCTCCTGTCCACAGAACCTGCTCATGCATACATAACCTGCATACAGAACCTGCTCATGCATAGAACCTGCTCCTGTCTACAGACCCTGCTTATGCATACAGACCCAGAACCTGCTCCTCTACAGAAAGTTCTCCTGTCTGCCTAGACCATGCTACTTTTTACAAAACCTGCTCCTGCTTACAGAACCTGCTCCTGCATTCATAACCTGCTTACAGAACCTGCTCATGCATATAGAATCTGTTCCTGCTTACTGAACCTGCTCCTGCAAACAGAACCTTCTCCTGTATACAGAACATGCTCCTGTCTACAGAACCTGCTCATGCATACACAACCTGCTTACAGAACCTGCTCCTGTCTACAGACCCTGCTTATGCATACAGAACCTGCTTACAGAACCTGCTCATGCTTACAGAACCTGCTTATACTTACAGAACCTGCTCTTGCTTACAGAACCTGCTCCTGCTTACAGAACCTGCTCCTGCATACAGAACCTGCTCCTGTCTACAGAACCTGCTCATGCACATAGAACCTGTTTCTGCATACAGAACCTGCTCCTGCTTACAGAACCTGCTTATACTTACAGAATCTGCTCCTGCTTACATAACCTGCTTCTGTTTACAGAACCCGCACCTGCTTACAGAACCTGTTCCTGTCTGCATAGAACATGCTACTGATACAAAATCTGCTCCTGCGTGCAGAACCTGCTCCTGCATTCAGAACATTCTCCTGCATACAGAACCTGCTTACACAACCTGCTCCTGCTTACAGAACCTGCTCTTGCTTACAGAACCTGCTCCTGCTTACAGAACCTGCTTCTGTTTACAGAACCCGCACCTGCTTACAGAACCTGTGCCTGTCTGCATAGAACATGCTACTGTCTACAAAACCTGCTCCTGCGTACACAACCTGCTCCTGCTTACAGAACCTGCTCATGCTTACAAAACCAGCGCCTGCTTACAAAATCTGCTCCCGTCTACAGAACGTCCTTCTATCTGCATAGAACCTGCTCCTGTCCACACAGAACCTGCTCCTGTCCACACAGAACCTGCTCCTGTCTACACAGAACCTTCTCCTGTCAACACAGAACCTGCTCCTGTCCACCCAAACCTGCTCCTGTCTACAGAAACTGCTTACAGAACCTGCTCCTCTACAGAAAGTTCTCCTGTCTGCCTGGACCATGCTACTTTTTACAAAACCTGCTCCTGCTTACAGAACCTGCTCCTGCATACATAACCTGCTTACAGAACCTGTGCATGCATATGGAATCTGTTCCTGCTCACAGAACCTGCTCATGCATACAGAATCTGCTCCTGTCTACAGACCCTGGCCATGCATACAGAACCTGCTCATGCTTAAAGAACCTGCTAATGCTTAAAGAACCTGCTCATGCTTACAGAACCTGCTTAGGCTTACTGAACCTGCTCCTGCAAACAGAACCTTCTCCTGTCCACAGAACCTGCTCATAGATACATAACCTGCATACAGAACCTGCTCATGCATAGAACCTGCTCCTGTCTACAGACCCTGCTTATGCATACAGACCCTGCTTACAGAACCTGCTTATGCTTACAGAACTGGCTCCTATATACAGAACCTGCTCCTGCATACAGAACCTGCTCCTGTCTACAGAACCTGCTCCTGCATACAGAACATGCTCCTGTCTACAGAACCTGCTCATGCATACATAACCTGCTTACAGAACCTGCTGATGCATTGAACCTGCTCCTGTCTACAGAACATGCTCCTGTCTACAGAACCTGCTCATGCATACAGAACCTGATTACAGAACCTGCTCCTCTACAGAAAGTTCTCCTGTCTGCCTAGACCATGCTACTTTTTACAAAACCTGCTCCTGCATACAGAACATGCTCCTGTCTACAGAACCTGCTCATGCATACAGAACCTGATTACAGAACCTGCTCCTCTACAGAAAGTTCTCCTGTCTGCCTAGACCATGCTACTTTTTACAAAACCTGCTCCTGCTTACAGAACCTGCTCCTGCATTCATAACCTGCTTACAGAACCTGCTCATGCATATAGAATCTGTTCCTGCTTACAGAACCTGCTCATGCATACAGAATCTGCTCCTGTCTACAGACCCTGGTTATGCATACAGAACCTGCTCATGCTTAAAGAACCTGCTAATGCTTAAAGAACCTGCTCATGCTTACAGAACCTGCTTAGGCTTACTGAACCTGCTCCTGCAAACAGAACCTTCTCCTGTCCACAGAACCTGCTCATGCATACATAACCTGCTTACAGAAACTGCTCATGCATAGAACCTGCTCCTGTCTACAGACCCTGCTTATGCATACAGACCCAGAACCTGCTCCTCTACAGAAAGTTCTCCTGTCTGCCTAGACAATGCTACTTTTTACAAAACCTGCTCCTGCTTACAGAACCTGCTCCTGCATTCATAACCTGCTTACAGAACCTGCTCATGCATATAGAATCTGTTCCTGCTTACTGAACCTGCTCCTGCAAACAGAACCTTCTCCTGTATACAGAACATGCTCCTGTCTACAGAACCTGCTCATGCATACACAACCTGCTTACAGAACCTGCTCCTGTCTACAGACCCTGCTTATGCATACAGAACCTGCTTACAGAACCTGCTCATGCTTACAGAACCTGCTTATGCTTACAGAACCTGCTCCAGTATACAGAACCTGCTCCTGCAAACAGAACCTGCTCCTGTCTACAGAACCTGCTCATGCATATAGAACCTGCTTCTGCATACAGAACCTGCTCCTGCTTACAGAACCTGCTTATACTTACAGAACCTGCTCTTGCTTACAGAACCTGCTCCTGCTTACAGAACCTGCTCCTGCATGCAGAACCTGCTCCTGTCTACAGAACCTGCTCATGCACATAGAACCTGTTTCTGCATACAGAACCTGCTCCTGCTTACAGAACCTGCTTATACTTACAGAATCTGCTCCTGCTTACATAACCTGCTTCTGTTTACAGAACCCGCACCTGCTTACAGAACCTGTTCCTGTCTGCATAGAACATGCTACTGTCTACAAAATCTGCTCCTGCGTACAGAACCTGCTCCTGCATTCAGAACATTCTCCTGCATACAGAACCTGCTTACACAACCTGCTCCTGCTTACAGAACCTGCTCTTGCTTACAGAACCTGCTCCTGCTTACAGAACCTGCTTCTGTTTACAGAACCCGCACCTGCTTACAGAACCTGTTCCTGTCTGCATAGAACATGCTACTGTCTACAAAACCTGCTCCTGCGTACACAACCTGCTCCTGCTTATAGAACCTGCTCATGCTTACAAAACCAGCGCCTGCTTACAAAATCTGCTCCCGTCTACAGAACGTCCTTCTATCTGCATAGAACCTGCTCCTGTCCACACAGAACCTGCTCCTGTCTACACAGAACCTGCTCCTGTCAACACAGAACCTGCGCCTGTCCACCCAAACCTGCTCCTGTCTACAGAACCTGCTTATGCATACAGAAACTGCTTACAGAACCTGCTCCTCTACAGAAAGTTCTCCTGTCTGCCTAGACCATGCTACTTTTTACAAAACCTGCTCCTGCTTACAGAACCTGCTCCTGCATACATAACCTGCTTACAGAACCTGCTCATGCATATGGAATCTGTTCCTGCTTACAGAACCTGCTCATGCATACAGAATCTGCTCCTGTCTACAGACCCTGGCCATGCATACAGAACCTGCTCATGCTTAAAGAACCTGCTAATGCTTAAAGAACCTGCTTAGGCTTACTGAACCTGCTCCTGCAAACAGAACCTTCTCCTGTCCACAGAACCTGCTCATAGATACATAACCTGCATACAGAACCTGCTCATGCATAGAACCTGCTCCTGTCTACAGACCCTGCTTATGCATACAGACCCTGCTTACAGAACCTGCTTATGCTTACAGAACTGGCTCCTGTATACAGAACCTGCTCCTGCATACAGAACCTGCTCCTGTCTACAGAACCTGCTCCTGCATACAGAACATGCTCCTGTCTACAGAACCTGCTCATGCATACATAACCTGCTTACAGAACCTGCTCATGCATTGAACCTGCTCCTGTCTACAGACCCTGCTTATGCATACAGAACCTGCTTACAGAACCTGCTCATGCTTACAGAACCTGCTCATGCTTACAGAACCTGCCTATGCTTACAGAACCTGCTCCTGTATACAGAACCTGCTCCTGTCTACAGAACCTGCTCATGCATATAGAACCTGCTTCTGCATACAGAACTTGCTCCTGCTTACAGAACCTGCTTATACTTACAGAACCTGCTCTTGCTTACAGAACCTGCTCCTGCTTACAGAACCTGCTCCTGCATACAGAACCTGCTCCTGTCTACAGAACCTGCTCATGCATGTAGAACCTGCTTCTGCATACAGAACCTGCTCCTGCTTACAGAACCTGCTTATACTTACAGAACCTGCTCCTGCATACAGAACATTCTCCTGCATACAGAACCTGCTTACAGAACCTGCTCCTGCTTACAGAACCTGCTCATGCATACAGAACCTGCTCCTGTCCACACAGAACCTGCTCCTGTCCACACAGAACCTTCTCCTGTCCACACAGAACCTGCTCCTGTCTACAGAACCTGCTTATGCATACAGAACCTGCTTACAGAACCTGCTCATGCTTACAGAACCTGCTCCTCTACAGAAAGTTCTCCTGTCTGCCTAGACCATGCTACTTTTTACAAAACCTGCTCCTGCTTACAGAACCTGCTCCTGCATACTGAACCTGCTCCTGCTTACAGAACCTGCGCCTGCTTACAGAATCTGCTCCTGTCTACAGAACGTCCTCCTATCTGCATAGAACCTGCTACTGTCTACAGAACCTGCTTCTGCTTACAGAACCTGCTCATGCATAAAGAACCTGCTCATGCATACAGAACCTGCTCCTGTCCACATATAACCTGTTCCTGTCTACCGAACCTGCTCCTTTATACAGAACCTGCTTACAGAACCTGCTCCAGCTTACAGAACCTGCTCCTGCTTACAGAACCTGCTTAAAGAACCTGCTCCTGCTTACAGAACCTGCTCCTGCATACAGAACATGCTCCTTTATACAGAACCTGCTCCTGCATACAGAACATGCTCCTTTATACAGAACCTGGTCATGCTTACAGAACGTGCTCCTGCTTACAGAAACCGCGCCTGCTTACAGAACTCACGCCATCTTACAGAACCTGCTCCTGTCTACAGAAAGGGCTTCTGTCTGCACAGACCATGCTACTGTCTACAAAACTTGCTCCAGCTTACAGAACCTGCCCCTGCTTACAGAACCTTCTCCTACTTACAGAACCTGCTTCTGTCTACAAAACCTGCTCCTGCGTACAAAACCTGCTCCTGCTTACAGAACCTGCTCATGCTTACAAAACCAGCGCCTGCTTACAAAATCTGCTCCCGTCTACAGAACGTCCTTCTATCTGCATAGAACCTGCTCCTGTCCACACAGAACCTGTTCCTGTCCACACAGAACCTGCTCCTGTCTACACAGAACCTGCTCCTGTCAACACAGAACCTGCTCCTGTCCACACAAACCTGCTCCTGTCTACAGAACCTGCTTATGCATACAGAACCTGATTACAGAACCTGCTCCTCTACAGAAAGTTCTCCTGTCTGCCTAGACCATGCTACTTTTTACAAAACCTGCTCCTGCTTACAGAACCTGCTCCTGCATACATAACCTGCTTACAGAACCTGCTCATGCATATGGAATCTGTTCCTGTTTACAGAACCTGCTCATGCATACAGAATCTGCTCCTGTCTACAGACCCTGGCCATGCATACAGAACCTGCTCATGCTTAAAGAACCTGCTAATGCTTAAAGAACCTGCTCATGCTTACATAACCTGCTTAGGCTTACTGAACCTGCTCCTGCAAACAGAACCGTCTCCTGTCCACAGAACCTGCTCATGCATACATAACCTGCATACAGAACCTGCTCATGCATATAGAACCTGCTTCTGCATACAGAACCTGCTCCTGTCTACAGAACGTCCTCCTATCTGCATAGAACCTGCTACTGTCTAAAGAACCTGCTTCTGCTTACAGAACCTGCTCATGCATAAAGAACCTGCTCATGCATACAGAACCTGCTCCTGTCCACATATAACCTGCTCCTGTCTACCGAACCTGCTCCTGCATACAGAACCTGCTTACAGAACCTGCTCCAGCTTACAGAACCTGCTCCTGCTTACAGAACCTGCTTACAGAACCTGCTCCTGCTTACAGAACCTGCTTACAGAACCTGCTCCTGCTTACAGAACCTGCTCCTGCATACAGAACATGCTCCTTTATACAGAACCTGCTCCTTTATACAGAACATGCTCCTTTATACAGAACCTGGTCATGCTTACAGAACCTGCTCCTGCTTACAGAAACCGCGCCTGCTTACAGAACTCACGCCATCTTACAGAACCTGCTCCTGCCTACAGAAAGGGCTTCTGTCTGCATAGACCATGCTACTGTCTACAGAACCTGCTTCTGCTTACAGAACCTGCTCATGCATAAAGAACCTGCTCATGCATACAGAACCTGCTCCTGTCCACATATAACCTGCTCCTGTCTAAAGAACCTGCTCCTGCATACAGAACCTGCTTACAGAACCTGCTCCAGCTTACAGAACCTGCTCCTGCTTACAGAACCTGCTTACAGAACCTGCTCCTGCTTACAGAACCTGCTTACAGAACCTGCTCCTGCTTACAGAACTTGCTCCTGCATACAGAACATGCTCCTTTATACAGAACCTGCTCCTTTATACAGAACATGCTCCTTTATACAGAACCTGGTCATGCTTACAGAACCTGCTCCTGCTTACAGAAACCGCGCCTGCCTACAGAACTCACGCCAGCTTACAGAACCTGCCCCTGCTTACAGAACTTGCTCCTGCGTACAGAACCTTCTCCTGCATACAGAACATTCTCCTGCATACAGAACCTGCTTACACAACCTGCTCCTGCTTACAAAACCAGCGCCTGCTTACAAAATCTGCTCCTGTCTACAGAAAGTCCTCCTATCTGCATAGAACCTGCTCCTGTCCACACAGAACCTGCTCCTGCTTACAGAACCTGCTCCTGTTTACAAAACCTGCTACTGCATACAGAACCTGCTCCTGCTTACAGACCCCGCTCCTGCATACAGAACCTGCTCCTGTCCACACAGAACCTGCTCCTGTCCACACAGAACCTGCTCCTGTCAACACAGAACCTGCTCCTGTCCGCACAGAACCTGCTCCTGTCTACAGAACCTGCTTTTGTATTCAGAACCTGCTTACAGAACCTGCTCAAGCTTACAGAACCTGCTCCTCTACAGAAAGTTCTCCTGTCTGCCTAGACCATGCTACTTTTTACAAAACCTTCTCCTGCTTACAGAACCTGCTCCTGTATACATAACCTGCTTACAGAACCTGCTCATTCATATGGAATCTGTTCCTGCTTACAGAACTTGCTCATGCATACAGAATCTGCTCCTGTCTACAGACCCTGGTTATGCATACAGAACCTGTTCATGCTTAAAGAACCTGCTCATGCTTAAAGAACCTGCTCATGCTTACAGAACCTGCTTAGGCTTACTGAACCTGCTCCTGCAAACAGAACCTTCTCCTGTCTACAGACCCTGCTTATGCATACAGAACCTGCTTACAGAACCTGCTCATGCTTACAGAACCTGCTTATGCTTACAGAACCTGCTCCAGTATACAGAACCTGCTCCTGCAAACAGAACGTGCTCCTGTCTACAGAACCTGCTCATGCATATAGAACCTGCTTCTGCATACAGAACTTGCTCCTGCTTACAGAACCTGCTTATACTTACAGAACCTGCTCCTGCTTACAGAACCTGCTCCTGCATACAGAACCTGCTCCTGTCTACAGAACCTGCTCATGCACATAGAACCTGTTTCTGCATACAGAACATGCTCCTGCTTACAGAACCTGCTTATACTTACAGAATCTGCTCCTGCTTACAGAACCTGCTTCTGTTTACAGAACCCGCACCTGCTTACAGAACCTTTTCCTGTCTGCATAGAACATGCTACTGTCTACAAAATCTTCTCCTGCGTACAGAACCTGCTCCTGCATTCAGAACATTCTCCTGCATACAGAACCTGCTTACACAACCTGCTCCTGCTAACAG
This sequence comes from Eucyclogobius newberryi, assembly GCF_026437365.1. Classification (NCBI taxonomy): domain Eukaryota; kingdom Metazoa; phylum Chordata; class Actinopteri; order Gobiiformes; family Gobiidae; genus Eucyclogobius; species Eucyclogobius newberryi. Next base: position 3,696,555 of record NW_027315757.1, read on the forward strand.
AACCTGCTCTTGCTTACAGAACCTGCTCCTGCTTACAGAACCTGCTTCTGTTTGCAGAAACCGCACCTGCTTACAGAACCTGTTCCTGTCTGCATAGAACATGCTACTGTCTACAAAACCTGCTCCTGCGTACAGAACCTGCTCCTGCTTACAGAACCTGCTCATGCTTACAAAACCAGCGCCTGCTTACAAAATCTGCTCCCGTCTACAGAACGTCCTTCTATCTGCATAGAACCTGCTCCTGTCCACACAGAACCTGCTCCTTTCCACACAGAACCTGCTCCTGTCTACACAGAACCTGCTCCTGTAAACACAGAACCTGCTCCTGTCCACACAAACCTGCTCCTGTCTACAGAACCTGCTTATGCATACAGAAACTGCTTACAGAACCTGCTCCTCTACAGAAAGTTCTCCTGTCTGCCTAGACCATGCTACTTTTTACAAAACCTGCTCCTGCTTACAGAACCTGCTCCTGCATACATAACCTGCTTACAGAACCTGCTCATGCATATGGAATCTGTTCCTGCTTACAGAACCTGCTCATGCATACAGAATCTGCTCCTGTCTACAGACCCTGGCCATGCATACAGAACCTGCTCATGCTTAAAGAACCTGCTAATGCTTAAAGAACCTGCTCATGCTTACAGAACCTGCTTAGGCTTACTGAACCTGCTCCTGCAAACAGAACCTTCTCCTGTCCACAGAACCTGCTCATAGATACATAATCTGCATACAGAACCTGCTCATGCATAGAACCTGCTCCTGTCTACAGACCCTGCTTATGCATACAGACGCTGCTTACAGAACCTGCTTATGCTTACAGAACTGGCTCCTGTATACAGAACCTGCTCCTGCATACAGAACCTGCTCCTGTCTACAGAACCTGCTCCTGCATACAGAACATGCTCCTGTCTACAGAACCTGCTCATGCATACATAACCTGCTTACAGAACCTGCTCATGCATTGAACCTGCTCCTGTCTACAGACCCTGCTTATGCATACAGAACCTGCTTTCAGAACCTGCTCATGCTTACAGAACCTGCTCATGCTTACAGAACCTGCCTATGCTTACAGAACCTGCTCCTGTATAAAGAACCTGCTCCTGTCTACAGAACCTGCTCATGCATATAGAACCTGCTTCTGCATACAGAACTTGCTCCTGCTTACAGAACCTGCTTATACTTACAGAACCTGCTCTTGCTTACAGAACCTGCTCCTGCTTACAGAACCTGCTCCTGCATACAGAACCTGCTCCTGTCTACAGAACCTGCTCATGCATGTAGAACCTGCTTCTGCATACAGAACCTGCTCCTGCTTACAGAACCTGCTTACAGAACCTGCTCCTGCTTACAGAACCTGCTCATGCATACAGAACCAGCTCCTGTCCACACAGAACCTGCTCCTGTCCACACAGAACCTGCTCCTGTCCACACAGAACCTGCTCCTGTCTACAGAACCTGCTTATGCATACAGAACCTGCTTACAGAACCTGCTCATGCTTACAGAACCTGCTCCTCTACAGAAAGTTCTCCTGTCTGCCTAGACCATGCTACTTTTTACAAAACCTGCTCCTGCTTACAGAACCTGCTCCTGCATACTGAACCTGCTCCTGCTTACAGAACCTGCGCCTGCTTACAGAATCTGCTCCTGTCTACAGAACGTCCTCCTATCTGCATAGAACCTGCTACTGTCTACAGAACCTGCTTCTGCTTACAGAACCTGCTCATGCATAAAGAACCTGCTCATGCATACAGAACCTGCTCCTGTCCACATATAACCTGTTCCTGTCTACCGAACCTGCTCCTTTATACAGAACCTGCTTACAGAACCTACTCCAGCTTACAGAACCTGCTCCTGCTTACAGAACCTGCTTAAAGACCTGCTCCTGCTTACAGAACCTGCTCCTGCATACAGAACATGCTCCTTTATACAGAACCTGCTCCTGCATACAGAACATGCTCCTTTATACAGAACCTGGTCATGCTTACAGAACATGCTCCTGCTTACAGAAACCGCGCCTGCTTACAGAACTCACACCATCTTACAGAACCTGCTCCTGTCTACAGAAAGGGCTTCTGTCTGCACAGACCATGCTACTGTCTACAAGACTTGCTCCAGCTTACAGAACCTGCCCCTGCTTACAGAACCTGCTCCTACTTACAGAACCTGCTTCTGTCTACAACACCTGCTCCTGCGTACACAACCTGCTCCTGCTTACAGAACCTGCTCATGCTTACAAAACCAGCGCCTGCTTACAAAATCTGCTCCCGTCTACAGAACGTCCTTCTATCTGCATAGAACCTGCTCCTGTCCACACAGAACCTGCTCCTGTCCACACAGAACCTGCTCCTGTCTACACAGAACCTGCTCCTGTCAACACAGAACCTGCTCCTGTCCACACAAACCTGCTCCTGTCTACAGAACCTGCTTATGCATACAGAACCTGATTACAGAACCTGCTCCTCTACAGAAAGTTCTCCTGTCTGCCTAGACCATGCTACTTTTTACAAAACCTGCTCTTGCTTACAGAACCTGCTCATGCATTCATAACCTGCTTACAGAACCTGCTCATGCATATAGAATCTGTTCCTGCTTACAGAACCTGCTCATGCATACAGAATCTGCTCCTGTCTACAGACCCTGGTTATGCATACAGAACCTGCTCATGCTTAAAGAACCTGCTAATGCTTAAAGAACCTGCTCATGCTTACAGAACCTGCTTAGGCTTACTGAACCTGCTCCTGCAAACAGAACCGTCTCCTGTCCACAGAACCTGCTCATGCATACATAACCTGCATACAGAACCTGCTCATGCATAGAACCTGCTCCTGTCTACAGACCCTGCTTATGCATACAGACCCAGAACCTGCTCCTCTACAGAAAGTTCTCCTGTCTGCCTAGACCATGCTACTTTTTACAAAACCTGCTCCTGCTTACAGAACCTGCTCCTGCATTCATAACCTGCTTACAGAACCTGCTCATGCATATAGAATCTGTTCCTGCTTACTGAACCTGCTCCTGCAAACAGAACCTTCTCCTGTATACAGAACATGCTCCTGTCTACAGAACCTGCTCATGCATACACAACCTGCTTACAGAACCTGCTCCTGTCTACAGACCCTGCTTATGCATACAGAACCTGCTTACAGAACCTGCTCATGCTTACAGAACCTGCTTATACTTACAGAACCTGCTCTTGCTTACAGAACCTGCTCCTGCTTACAGAACCTGCTCCTGCATACAGAACCTGCTCCTGTCTACAGAACCTGCTCATGCACATAGAACCTGTTTCTGCATACAGAACCTGCTCCTGCTTACAGAACCTGCTTATACTTACAGAATCTGCTCCTGCTTACATAACCTGCTTCTGTTTACAGAACCCGCACCTGCTTACAGAACCTGTTCCTGTCTGCATAGAACATGCTACTGATACAAAATCTGCTCCTGCGTGCAGAACCTGCTCCTGCATTCAGAACATTCTCCTGCATACAGAACCTGCTTACACAACCTGCTCCTGCTTACAGAACCTGCTCTTGCTTACAGAACCTGCTCCTGCTTACAGAACCTGCTTCTGTTTACAGAACCCGCACCTGCTTACAGAACCTGTGCCTGTCTGCATAGAACATGCTACTGTCTACAAAACCTGCTCCTGCGTACACAACCTGCTCCTGCTTACAGAACCTGCTCATGCTTACAAAACCAGCGCCTGCTTACAAAATCTGCTCCCGTCTACAGAACGTCCTTCTATCTGCATAGAACCTGCTCCTGTCCACACAGAACCTGCTCCTGTCCACACAGAACCTGCTCCTGTCTACACAGAACCTTCTCCTGTCAACACAGAACCTGCTCCTGTCCACCCAAACCTGCTCCTGTCTACAGAAACTGCTTACAGAACCTGCTCCTCTACAGAAAGTTCTCCTGTCTGCCTGGACCATGCTACTTTTTACAAAACCTGCTCCTGCTTACAGAACCTGCTCCTGCATACATAACCTGCTTACAGAACCTGTGCATGCATATGGAATCTGTTCCTGCTCACAGAACCTGCTCATGCATACAGAATCTGCTCCTGTCTACAGACCCTGGCCATGCATACAGAACCTGCTCATGCTTAAAGAACCTGCTAATGCTTAAAGAACCTGCTCATGCTTACAGAACCTGCTTAGGCTTACTGAACCTGCTCCTGCAAACAGAACCTTCTCCTGTCCACAGAACCTGCTCATAGATACATAACCTGCATACAGAACCTGCTCATGCATAGAACCTGCTCCTGTCTACAGACCCTGCTTATGCATACAGACCCTGCTTACAGAACCTGCTTATGCTTACAGAACTGGCTCCTATATACAGAACCTGCTCCTGCATACAGAACCTGCTCCTGTCTACAGAACCTGCTCCTGCATACAGAACATGCTCCTGTCTACAGAACCTGCTCATGCATACATAACCTGCTTACAGAACCTGCTGATGCATTGAACCTGCTCCTGTCTACAGAACATGCTCCTGTCTACAGAACCTGCTCATGCATACAGAACCTGATTACAGAACCTGCTCCTCTACAGAAAGTTCTCCTGTCTGCCTAGACCATGCTACTTTTTACAAAACCTGCTCCTGCATACAGAACATGCTCCTGTCTACAGAACCTGCTCATGCATACAGAACCTGATTACAGAACCTGCTCCTCTACAGAAAGTTCTCCTGTCTGCCTAGACCATGCTACTTTTTACAAAACCTGCTCCTGCTTACAGAACCTGCTCCTGCATTCATAACCTGCTTACAGAACCTGCTCATGCATATAGAATCTGTTCCTGCTTACAGAACCTGCTCATGCATACAGAATCTGCTCCTGTCTACAGACCCTGGTTATGCATACAGAACCTGCTCATGCTTAAAGAACCTGCTAATGCTTAAAGAACCTGCTCATGCTTACAGAACCTGCTTAGGCTTACTGAACCTGCTCCTGCAAACAGAACCTTCTCCTGTCCACAGAACCTGCTCATGCATACATAACCTGCTTACAGAACCTGCTCATGTATAGAACCTACTCCTGTCTACAGACCCTGCTTATGCATACAGACCCAGAACCTGCTCCTCTACAGAAAGTTCTCCTGTCTGCCTAGACCATGCTACTTTTTACAAAACCTGCTCCTGCTTACAGAACCTGCTCCTGCATTCATAACATGCTTACAGAACCTGCTCATGCATATAGAATCTGTTCCTGCTTACTGAACCTGCTCCTGCAAACAGAACCTTCTCCTGTATACAGAACATGCTCCTGTCTACAGAACCTGCTCATGCATACACAACCTGCTTACAGAACCTGCTCCTGTCTACAGACCCTGCTTATGCATACAGAACCTGCTTACAGAACCTGCTCATGCTTACAGAACCTGCTTATGCTTACAGAACCTGCTCCAGTATACAGAACCTGCTCCTGCAAACAGAACCTGCTCCTGTCTACAGAACCTGCTCATGCATATAGAACCTGCTTCTGCATACAGAACCTGCTCCTGCTTACAGAACCTGCTTATACTTACAGAACCTGCTCTTGCTTACAGAACCTGCTCCTGCTTACAGAACCTGCTCCTGCATACAGAACCTGCTCCTGTCTACAGAACCTGCTCATGCACATAGAACCTGTTTCTGCATACAGAACCTGCTCCTGCTTACATAACCTGCTTCTGTTTACAGAACCCGCACCTGCTTACAGAACCTGTTCCTGTCTGCATAGAACATGCTACTGTCTACAAAATCTGCTCCTGCGTACAGAACCTGCTCCTGCATTCAGAACATTCTCCTGCATACAGAACCTGCTTACACAACCTGCTCCTGCTTACAGAACCTGCTCTTGCTTACAGAACCTGCTCCTGCTTACAGAACCTGCTTCTGTTTACAGAACCCGCACCTGCTTACAGAACCTGTTCCTGTCTGCATAGAACATGCTACTGTCTACAAAACCTGCTCCTGCGTACACAACCTGCTCCTGCTTACAGAACCTGCTCATGCTTACAAAACCAGCGCCTGCTTACAAAATCTGCTCCCGTCTACAGAACGTCCTTCTATCTGCATAGAACCTGCTCCTGTCCACACAGAACCTGCTCCTGTCCACACAGAACCTGCTCCTGTCTACACAGAACCTGCTCCTGTCAACACAGAACCTGCTCCTGTCTACAGAACCTGCTTATGCATACAGAAACTGCTTACAGAACCTGCTCCTCTACAGAAAGTTCTCCTGTCTGCCTAGACCATGCTACTTTTTACAAAACGTGCTCCTGCTTACAGAACCTGCTCCTGCATACATAACCTGCTTACAGAACCTGCTCATGCATATGGAATCTGTTCCTGCTTACAGAACCTGCTCATGCATACAGAATCTGCTCCTGTCTACAGAACCTGCTTATGCATACAGAACCTGCGCATGCTTAAAGAACCTGCTAATGCTTAAAGAACCTGCTCATGCTTACAGAACCTGCTTAGGCTTACTGAACCTGCTCCTGCAAACAGAACCTTCTCCTGTCCACAGAACCTGCTCATGCATACATAACCTGCATACAGAACCTGCTCATGCATAGAACCTGCTCCTGTCTACAGACCCTGCTTATGCATACAGACCCTGCTTACAGAACCTGCTTATGCTTACAGAACTGGCTCCTGTATACAGAACCTGCTCCTGCATACAGAACCTGCTCCTGTCTACAGAACCTGCTCCTGCATACAGAACATGCTCCTGTCTACAGAACCTGCTCATGCATACATAACCTGCTTACAGAACCTGCTCATGCATTGAACCTGCTCCTTTCTACAGACCCTGCTTATGCATACAGAACCTGCTTACAGAACCTGCTCATGCTTACAGAACATGCTCATGCTTACAGAACCTGCTTATGCTTACAGAACCTGCTCCTGTATACAGAACCTGCTCCTGCAAATAGAACCTGCTCCTGTCTACAGAACCTGCTCCTGCTTACAGAACCTGCTTATACTTACAGAACCTGCTCTTGCTTACAGAACCTGCTCCTGCTTACAGAACCTGCTCCTGCATACAGAACCTGCTCCTGTCTACAGAACCTGCTCCTGCTTACAGAACCTGCTTATACTTACAGAACCTGCTCTTGCTTACAGAACCTGCTCCTGCTTACAGAACCTGCTTATACTTACAGAACCTGCTCTTGCTTACAGAACCTGCTCCTGCTTACAGAACCTGCTTATACTTACAGAACCTGCTCTTGCTTACAGAACCTGCTCCTGCTTACAGAACCTGCTCCTGCATACAGAACCTGCTCCTGTCTATAGAACCTGCTCATGCATATAGAACCTGCTTCTGCATACAGAACCTGCTCCTGCTTACAGAACCTGCTTCAGCATACAGAACCTGCTCTTGCTTACAGAACCTTCTCCTGCTTACAGAACCTGCTCCTGCATACAGAACCTGCTCCTGTCTACAGAACCTGCTCATGCATGTAGAACCTGCTCCTGCTTACAGAACCTGCTCATGCATACAGAACCTGCTCCTGTCCACACAGAACCTGCTCCTGTCCACACAGAAGCTGCTCCTGTCTACAGAACCTGCTTATGCATACAGAACCTGCTTACAGAACCTGCTCAGGCTTACAGAACCTGCTCCTCTACAGAAAGTTCTCCTGTCTGCCTAGACCATGCCACTTTTTAC